>NC_061509.1:226330029-226341096 GCF_022539505.1 Lolium rigidum
TATGCACTTTACCTTGTGATAGCCATCGTGCTTGAAGTTATATATATCTTGCTATCACATACTTGCTTTTATTGCTTAGCATAAGTTGTTGGTGCACTTAGGTGAACAATAGTATATAGGCTTTGGGCTTGACAAAGTAAACGCTAGTTTTATTCCGCATTTGTTAAGCCCATCTCGTAAAAGTTTTTAAATCGCCTATTCACCCCCCTCTAGGCGACATCCGTGTCCTTTCAACCTCATTTTGAAAAATTCCAATTTTTTTTACTATTTTGAAGTTTGAGAAAAAATTGAAAAATGTTACTACTTTAAAGTTTCGGAAAAATTTGAAAACAATGCACACATGTATATATTATGGTGACACTTACTTGTGCGGAATTTTGGCACAAAAAATGACCATGTGTGACCTACACATAAATGTGAAATGGAAATTCCTATTCAAACAGTACAAACCAATCATTATAGTGTCATTTGAACATTTTGTTATTTTTGTGTAGGTCGCATAAAATCGTATTTTTTCGTAAAAAAATACAGAAGTAAGTATGAATAATATGTACATGCAACATTTTATTTCAACTTTTTTGAAATTTTCAAATAGCATTTTTTCTAACATTCGGAAAAATAGGTGCACACGCGCCCAGGATATCAATCCTGGCCCATTAGATCAAATGAGGAAAGGGCCTCGATAGAAGGAAAATACATGGATATCAACCCGAACAAGGGAGCACCTACTCATCGCTTTAAGCGGGAGCGAATATGACCTCCGCTCCAACGAACCTCCCATGGGCCAGGCCCATTTAGTTTGTCTTTATTCTCTCTTTCATCTACGTGACAACAATCCAGCGTGAGTCTACTTGGGTTTAAAATCCAAACAAAATAAAAAAATGAAACAAAATTCAAACTGAACAAATTTCAAAATTGAACGATTTTTAAAAACGAACAATTTTCAAAATTGAGATAATTTCAAACTTCAAGTACAAAATTCAAACCGAACAAATTTCAAAATCGAACGATTTTTTAAAAGAACAATTTTCAAAATTTGAACAAATTTCAAACTTCAAAAAGTTCGAACTAAAAAAGTTCAAAAATGAAAATGGTCTAAATGAAAAAGTACATATTTAAAAATGTTCAAACTTGTACAAAAAAAAATTGTTCAAAACAAAAAATGTTCAAATTTAAAAAAAGTTCAGTTTCGAAAATGTTCAATTTCTTTAAAAAGTTTTAGAAAAATTTGACATGCAAAACCAACGAAATACGAAATAAAAACCCATCAAAAACCAGGAAAAAACTTACCCAGAAACCAGTACAAAAACTGACTACCGTGCTAATGGGCCGGCCCAACCTTCAATGCCCTGTGCGGAGCCCCAGTTAGTGCCCGCAATAAGCGGCGAATAGGAATCGCGCCCGAACATGCTGATGTGACCTCAATGCTGGCCTGCTACTACTGCTAAGTAGGCCTTACATTCAGTCGAGATTTGTTTGAGCTATCAGCTGGTTCAATTAGAATTCTCCAAACATTGTATGGGCCGTCATCTTCTGCTGGATAATCCTTCCTCGATGCTTTTCTCTTCTAATAATCAGCAATCCTGCTTGCTGCTTCTCAAAATCAAAAGAAGAAAAAAAGAGTTGGCATACATGCATCAAAGATTCCCAGTAATCCCTGCTGAAAGCGAAGCATGCCAAACAGCATTTCCCACACGATCTTTTTCTTCCGGCACCGTCCCCTTATTCCTTTCCTTGGCTAGCATCTCCCATTTTCCTTTTTCCAAGAATCTAGAGACAACACGATCTCCACTTTGCCTGAACAAAACAGGGCACACGACGAGTGGTGCGAGACGTTCAAAACTACCCCCTCTTGCCAAAAACAACTCGCCTTTCTCCCTATAGGCTCACCATACATTACATTAGTTTTAGTTGTACTACTTAAACAAGCTAGGTGAAGGTCCAGTCATCCTAGGAGTCTAGGAGACAGATCAAATACATACACTAATTAATCAGAATTACTTTCCTGCCACTTTCTCACTCAACTTTAGTGACACCCGATTCTAAACAACAAACTAATAAAAACTGTACTCACCAAAGCAATTTTTTTTATAAAAAACATAGTAAGTCGGAGGAGCACTATGTGCCTTACATGCGGCTCCACTTTTATCTTTCTATATCAATCCCATGACAAGAATATTTATTTACACGCCGTGCTTCGGCTTTGGGCGAGTCCCATCAGTGCCATCGCCATTGCAGCCCTCCTTTCTACGAAGCTCAGATCAGAGCCCACCTTGACTCCCCACTCAGGAGATTCACCTCCACCTCCACCTCCACCTCCACCACCACCACCATGGGTCGCAAACGCAATGCAGCACAGTTGGGAGCACTTGCACAGTTGCAGCTTCGATCGACCACTCCCCTGCAGCTCGCTTTGATGCAAAAGACGTCACTGTTGCTTCACAGCTAAGCAAGTAGAGAAAATTATCCTATTCCCTCTAGCTTTAGGTGAACAGGCATGAGGATCAAGGAGGATAAGTTTGTTCTCCCGTCTGTTGCCTCTTTCCCCCAAGTAGCCTTTGACTGATCGCTGTCGGCAAAGTAAATGGGAGGATGACGAAGACGGCTTTCAGTCGGACGCCTGTTTTCAAGTCAGTCTCTCGCAGATTTTATGCAAAGTAAAGGGTGATCAGCTCTCGCTTATCCTCTTGTGCATGTCCAATGTGGCTTGGCCTGATGTATATCCAAGGGCCCTGCGCAGTATGCAGCTGGTTGGTGCCGCCCTGGTGCCCTGGTGGTGGTGGTGGTGTTGCCAACCAGAACCAAGCAATCGCAAATCGTCGCAGGTCGCTCCTCTCCACACAAACATTTCGCCCTGATCGATCATTGCTCCACCAAATCATGAATTCATAGCGCTAGCTAACCATACACCATGCCTCCCGTGTTGTCTGTCGCTGCTCTATATTTCTTGTACTGGTAATCGTGCGTGCATGTGCCTCTGTTTGCTGCTAATCGCAGAATCGGGCACCAGTGACATGGCGACAATTGGCCGGCAGGTGCTCCTCAGATCGACATGGACTCGTCGATCTTTTTGCCTCTGGTGCGTCGTGCACTTCCTAGGCGCCTTTTGTTGCCACTTTGTCGAGTTTATTTCCTCCTAGCTAGCTAGGGCTATGCGGTGCTCGGTCACGATGGATAGTCCCCTCTGGTTGGCTCTTGGCTGTGATGGCGGACAGGAGGAGGGCTTTTGATCGCCAGGTTTCTTTTCCATTACCGGACAATGAAACAGCGAGCTGGTAAGATCGAAAGAGGGCTTAATCGAAGTAAGTTAGAGTCTTAGAGATAATTGATACTGGTTGTTGACTGTCGGTTCTGAATGCACGCGCGCGGTACAAATCTAGCCCCCCGTGGACCGTGGAGGACAGCAAGATGAGAAAGACTGACCGAGGGAGACAGTGAACCAGATAATATACTCCAGAAAAGAATGATCAAGCGCTCTGTCGACTGTACGTGGTGCCAATCTGTATACGTCGACGCGTAGCGTAGACATACACTATAAGCGTCGCTCGTTGATTGGGTGTCAGCGAAATATGGATTGCCTGCTCGGAATCAGGATTCTGTGTCGGCCCCATGGGACATGGATCCGTCCATGTGCTCTGCATCTACCTCTCCCAATTGCTCCAACCGACTGCTGCTACCATGTATGTAGCCTCAGATGCGATGCCCCGAGCTGAGCTGAGCTCACATGCGTCCCAATTTAGAAAGAGGGGGGACAGGCAGGCAAAGCCATGAAGCTGGCCCTGGGTCAATGGATGGAGGTGATGGCGTCGCCACAGTGGCAGGGTGCCTGCCGCACCGGCCACCACTAGCCCGGCCTCGATCTCTAGTGCCCTGCGCTGTGCCGGGTGCTCCAGGGCGCGCGCGCGCACAAGCGCAAAACCGTGCGTGTGCGTGTGCGTGCGTCGATCTTCAATTTTTCGACCGTGACTGCTGGTTGACCCTGCCTCGCGCCGTCGTGTCTCTTTCCGTCGCCCTTCCGGCCGGATCAAGAGCCGCCTCCGCGTGCGCACACCATTGCGCCTGCGTGCGGCTACCTGTAACCGGTTCCTATCGATCAGGCCGGCCAGAACTATGCTATGTGCACCACGCAAAAACACCCCAGCTTGACGCCTTTATCAGGCGTCAAACTGGTGTGTTTTTGCGTGGAGGCTAGAAACCGGCGCGCCACAGGAGCAAGCCGAGGCAGAGGATAGAGTGTTGTGCATGTTGCACACTGACCCACTTCGCCGATGATCCATTGCACAACAAGGTGGTATTTCGACGCCGTTTCGGGATGAACCAAAAGTTGTTCATTATGATTGCCTTTGCCACCGAGGAGTTAGACATCTACTTCATATGCGAGAAAGATTGTACAAGAACTATAAATTTTTCCTCAATCCAGAAGTGCGTTGCTACTTTGGGGATGCTTGTGTATGGAGCTCCCGGTGATACACAAGACAACTATCTACGCATGGCCGAGTCCATGACCATTGAGTGCATGTACATGTTCAACATAGCTGCGGCGGCAGTGTTTGGACCAACTTATTTGAGAACACGCAATGTAGAAGAAATTGCTCGGATCCTGGCCCAGAACACAACTTGAGTATTTTCTGGGATGCTTGAACGCATTGGTTGCATGCATTGGACATAGAAGAACTACACATTTGCTTGGCAAGGAATGTACAAATGTCATAAATATGCTTGCAGTGTGGTACTTGAGGCAGCGGCAGATCAAGTTATGTGGAGTTCACATGCTTTCTTTGGTATGGCTGGATCTCACAATGACATGAACATGATGTGCTTGAATATGTTCGCCAAGCTTGTTGAAGGCCATGTTCTACTGAGGGAACTATGTGATCAATGACCAAGGAGTACTATTTGGCATCTGGCATCTATCCAAGATGATCAACATTCGTAAAGACAACCTCAAACCCCGTTGCGGGGAAAAGATCTTGGTTTCCTTAGTACCAGGATGCTTGCATGAAGGATGGCGAGCATGCATTTGGTGTGCTCCAACAACGATTTGCTATTATATGGTACCCCGCTCATACCTAGTTGAAAGATCAGATGTGGGAAGGCATCCCCAAGCTTAGTTCCTGCTCGTCCCGAGCAGGTAAACGATAACAAAGATAATTTCTGGAGTGACATGCCATCATAACCTTGATCATACTATTTGTAAACATATGTAATGAATGCAACGATCAAAACAATGGTAATGACATGAGTAAACAAGTGAATCATAAAGCAAAGACTTTTCATGAATAGTACTTCAAGACAAGCATCAATAAGTCTTGCATAAGAGTTAACTCATAAAGTAATAAATCAAAGTAAAGGTATTGAAGCAACAAAAAGGAAGATTAAGTTTCAGCGGTTGCTTTCAACTTATAACATGTGTATCTCATGGATAATTGTCAACATAGAGTAATATAACAAGTGCAATATGCAAGTATGTAGGAATCAATGCATAGTTCACACAAGTGTTTGCTTCTTGAGGTGGAGAGAGATAGGTGAACTGACTCAACATAAAAGTAAAAAAGAATGGTCCTTCAAAGAGGAAAGCATCGATTGCTATATTTGTGCTAGAGCTTTTATTTTGAAAACATGAAACAATTTTGTCAACGGTAGTAATAAAGCATATGAGTTATGTAAATTATATCTTACAAGTTGCAAGCCTCATGCATAGTATACTAATAGTGCCCGCACCTTGTCCTAATTAGCTTGGACTATCGGATCATCGCAATACACATGTTTTAACCAAGTGTCACAATGGGGTACCTCCATGCCGCCTGTACAAAGGTCCAAGGAGAAAGCTCGCATTTTGGATTTCTCGCTTTTGATTATTCTCAACTTAGACATCCATACCGGGACAACATGGACAACGAGATAATGGACTCCTCTTTAATGCATAAGCATGTGACAACAATTATTATTATCATATGAGATTGAGGATATATGTCCAAAACTGAAACTTCCACCATGATTCATGGCTTTAGTTAGCGGCCCAATGTTCTTCTCTAACAATATGCATGCTCCAACCATTAAGGTGGTAGATCTCTCTTACTTCAGACAAGACGGACATGCATAGCAACTCACATGATATTCAACAAAGAATAGTTGATGGCGTCCCCAGAAGCATGGTTATCGCACAACAAGCAACTTAATAAGAGATAAAGTGCATAAGTACATTCAATACCACAATAGTTTTTAAGCTATTTGTCCCATGAGCTATATATTGTAAAGGTGAAGAATGGAAATTTAAAGGTAGCACTCAAGCAATTTACTTTGGAATGGCGGAGAAATACCATGTAGTAGGTAGGTATGGTGGACACAAATGGCATAGTGGTTGGCTCAAGTATTTGGATGCATGAGAAGTATTCCCTCTCGATACAAGGTTTAGGCTAGCAAGGCTATTTGAAACAAACACAAGGATGAACCGGTGCAGCAAAACTCACATAAAAGAGATATTGAAAACATTATAAGACTCTACACCGTCTTCCTTGTTGTTCAAACTCAATACTAGAAATTATCTAGACTTTAGAGAGACCAATTATGCAAACCAAATTTTAGCAAGCTCTATGTGTTTCTTCATTAATAGGTGCAAAATATATGATGCAAGAGCTTAAACATGAGCACAACAATTGCCAAGTATCACATTATCCAAGACATTTTATCAATTACTACATGTAGCATTTTCCGTTTCCAACCATATAAAAATGAACGAAGCAGTTTTAACCTTCGCCACGAACACTAAAAGATAAAGCGAATAACACATGTGTTCATATGAACCAGCGGAGCGTGTCTCTCTCCCACACAAGCATTTATTCAAACAAAAACAAAAACAAAAACAAAAACAAACAGACGCTTCAAGTAAAGTACATAAGATGTGGCCGAATAAAAATATAGTTTCAAGAGAAGGAACCTGATAATTTGTCGATGAAGAAGGGGATGCCTTGGGCATCCCCAAGCTTAGATGCTTGAGTCTTCTTGAAATATGCAGAGATGAACCATGGGGGCATCCCCAAGCTTAGACTCTTCACTCTTCTTGATCATAGTATATCATCCTCCTCTCTTGACCCTTGAAAACTTCCTCCACACCAAACTCGAAACAAACTCATTAGAGGGTTAGTGCATAATCAAAAACTCACATGTTCAGAGGTGACACAATTATTCTTAACACTTCTGGACATTGCTCAAAACTACTGGAAGGTAATGGAACAAAGAAATCCACCCAACACAGCGAAAGAAGCAATGCGAAATAAAAGGCGAGAATCTGTCAAAACAGAACAGTCCGTAAAGACGAATTTTAAAATGGCACCAGACTTGCTCAAATGAAAATGCCCAAATTGAATGAAAGTTGCGTACATATCTGAGGATCACTCACGTAAATTGGCATAATTTTCTGAGTTGCCTACAGAGAATTAGGCCCAGATTCGTGACAGCAAGAAATCTGTTTCGTGCAAGTAATCCAAATCTAGTATGAACCTTACTATCAAAGACTTTACTTGGCACAACAATGCAATAAAAATAAGATAAGGAGAGGTTGCTACAGTAGTAAAAACTTCCAAGACTCAAATACAAAATAAAAGTACTCGTAGCAAAATAAACACATGGGTTATCTCCCAAGAAGTTCTTTCTTTATAGCCATTAAGATGGGCTCAAGCAGCTTTAATGATCCATTCGCAGGAAATAGTATTTGAAGCAAAAAGGGAGTATCAAGAGGCAATTCAAAACACATTTAAGCCTAACATGCTTCCTATGCAGAAGAATCTTATACACAAATGAATACATGAAGAGCAAAGTGACAGGCATAAGAGGATAAAACACGAGTAACTTCAAGATTCTCAACATAAAGAGGGGAAACTTAATATTATTAAGATGCATATAACCATATTTCCCTCTCTCATAATTACTTTCATTAGCATCATTGATGAAATCCACAATATACCCATCACTTAAAACATTCTTATCATGGTTCATATGCATAGAAGTATCATTAATTTTGGCATAAGAAGAGTTATTCTCATTAATAGTAATTGGAGCAAGATTATTATCAAGAATTTGAACATGGTAAACAAGTTGCATATTAAAAGAATTGTTTTTGGTAATCCAATCATGACTATGACAAGTTTCATAAGGATAGTTATAACCTATATCATAGCATTCTTTATAATAATCATCAAAGATCGGAGGCACAGTGTCATCATAAGAAATAGAATAGTTATCTTTCACAGTCGGTTTATCTATGACCATACCATCATTGTTGTTAGCAGGAGATGTATCAAACACATAATGATCAGTAGCAAAAGGATTTTCAAACACCTATTCCCCAAGCTTAGAGCTTTCTATATCATCATGGGAGGAAGCATGGATAGCACTGACACTATGGCAATTATTATCATCATCATTTTCAGAATTAGTTTCCCAGAGATTTGTAATATCAAAAGTAGTGTGCTCATTCAAATCATGATCACTAATGTATGTAAAGGGCATAGGAAGATCATCGTATTCAGATTCATTATCATAATAATCATTAGGAGCAACATACTTACGGTTACCTAGCGTTATCTCATTCACGCGGGGATATGCCGTTACCTTTTTCTCTTTATTCTCCTCCTTCTTCTTCTTCGTTCCCTTCTTCTTCTTCTTCTTCTTCTTCTTCTTCTTCTTCTTCTTCTTCTTCTTCTCCTTCTCCTTCTCCTCGTTCCCTTCTTTAGGAGGAAGAGGCTTGAAGGGTGGCTTGTCCGCATAACCTGATTTACTTTCAGAAACAATAGAAGAAACTTGGGGGATCCCTCCTTTTCATTAATTAGTTGAAAACACACAGCGGTCCTATCATATTTTGGCAAGGTGTCATCTTCTAAAATATTTTGTATGTAAGTATTTGTATGGCTATTATCAATGCAATAAGAAAAACACCCATGCAGGACATCATCAATATCAAGATCACTCATATGTAACAAAGAGATTTTTCTCGACAGTTCTTCACACCCCAAAAATAAAGTAAGTTCATCATGCTGATTAGGAGTAATTTCATCATCACAATACAAATTTGCAGCACTCATTGGGTTCAAATTATCATTGGAGGGGCATTGAAAATTAAAATGACCCACTTCATGGCAAACTTCACAAATAAAAGGATAGAGGGCACAAACTTTTTTACCAAGATCATCTAGAGCCCTAAACCACTTTCTAGTTTTTTCATTACCATGATGGATACAATATTCATCTTTAATTTGATTAATTCCACAAGGTCTATGTATTCCACTAAAATTAACATGCTTATAGGAAATAGCATTCTTAGGAGTTTGAGCATGCTTATTACAATAATTAACAACAATTTCATTCTTCATGCAAGCCTCTTTAAAAGGTTCATGATACTTATCAAAATTCTTTTTAGGCAATTCAAAATGGGAAGTAAAGGCTTTATAAAGATTTGCAGCAACTTGAGAGTCAAGACCATAAGTAGCACTCATATTTCGAAATTTATCGGTATCCATAAAAGCTTCAATGCATTCATAATCATAATTTATACCTGACTCTTTACCTTTGTCGTTCTCCTAATCTTCAGAGTTCTCCTGAATCCGATTAAGAAGGTCCCATTTAAACTCTTCTTTATTGCGCGTGAATGATCCAGAGCAAGAAGTATCCAGCAAGGTCTTGTCTTGAAAAGAAAGTCTTGCATAGAAATTATCAATAATAACATTACCAGGAAGCTCATGATTGGGGCATTTGAGCATTAAAGACTTCAATCTCTCCCATGCTTGGGCAATACTCTCTCCATCATGAGGCCAGAAATTATATATTCGATTTCGGTCTTTGTGAATTTCACTTGGAGGATAGAATTTAGAATAAAATAGAGGCACAATATCCTTCCAATCAAGAGGATGCTCATCCTTCAGCAGTTTATACCAATGCGCCGCTTCACCAGACAACGACATAGAGAATAATTTCTTCTTCACTTCATCCATAGAGATACCTGCACACTTGAATAACCCGCATAATTCATGCAAAAACAGTAAATGATCTCCAGGATGGACAATTCCATCCCCTTCATAGCGGTTATCCATAACACGTTCAATAATTTTCATAGGTATTTTATATGGAATACTTTCAGTAGGTGCATTTAAAATATCACAAGCATCATTAGAGTTATCGCATATGGGAGATAAAGTATTATCGAGCAAATTTTCTCCCTAAAGATGGGAAGCTTAAAAGATCACAAAAACTAGCTTCCCCAAGCTTAGACTTCTCCATAGCATTAGCGGTAATTGCATTCATACTAATAACATCGCTACTAGCATGCAAATAAGGTTCCATAGGTTTTTTAATTTTCGCATCAAACAATTCTAAATCAGGAAAAAGATTAAAAAGCTCACCAAATTTTTTGTTGTTTTCCATTATGCCTAACTAGTGAAAATAAAAACAAGAAACAAAAAGATGCAATTGCAGGATCTAAAGGAAATAGCTTCGAGTACTTACAACGGTGAAAATAGCTTAGTAGCCAAGATCCGGAGTGTGAGTACCTTTTACCTTACCTCCCCGGCAACGGCGCCAGAAAAGTGCTTGATGTCTACGGGAGCTTCTATTCTTGTAGACAGTGTTGGGCCTCCAAGAGCAGAGGTTTGTAGAACAGCAGCAAGTTTCCCTTAAGTGGATCACCCAAGGTTTATCGAACTCAGGGAGGAAGAGGTCAAAGATATCCCTCTCATGCAACCCTGCAACCACAAAGCAAAAAGTCTCTTGTGTCCCCAACACACCTAATAGGTGTGATGGCGTGTATTTCACACGTTCGTTGGGCAACCCCAAGAGGAAGGTATGATGAGCACAGCAGCAAGTTTTCCCTCAGAAAGAAACCAAGGTTTATCGAACCAGGAGGAGCCAAGAAGCACGTTGAAGGTTGATGGCGGCGGGATGTAGTGCGGCGCAACACCGGAGATTCCGGCGCCAACGTGGAACCTGCACAACACAACCAAAGTACTTTGCCCCAACGAAACAGGTGAGGTTGTCAATCTCACCGGCTTGCCGTAACAAAGGATTAGCAAATGTTTA
>NC_061509.1:226341196-226365145 GCF_022539505.1 Lolium rigidum
AGCTAACACTCTTGCAAAGCCCCATGTGTAAAGCTCTACAAGAGCAAGGCACCATCACTCTTTAATTTATGTCTACTCAACCTGTCCCATGTTTTTACCTTGCATTTATTTTTACTTAATGTATTTCAGAGCTTACTTTTGATTTATGATTCACTTGGGTCTAGAATAGAACAAGAGTTTCCAAGTTAGATTAGAGCAAGTCCAAGCTAGATAGCACCCCTCATGACTAGTGGCTAGTGCTAACTAAATAAAATTGACTACTCTAGATGGGAACATGTGAAATGTCTTGAAAGGTTTTTGAAGGAGAAGGTGACATGAATGACTTGGTGAATTTTGATGAAAACTGATGACTGGGTTTGAATGCGATACCTTTCCAATTATACAAGTACCCCCACAATACCTGATTATGGGTAGGGCTTAACTAGAAGTTTGTATCTTAGTATGGGTTTCCTCCAAACAAGAATCATAGGGGTTATGCCGAGGCTGCCTCCGTTAAAAGTGAAATGATGTGAACATGAGGTGAATGTACGACCCAAGCCCTCTGCAGTTCCCGGGTTGACAGTTGGTTTTCACCGGGAGGCCAAGCTCATGGGGAGAGGTGCCTATACTAGGGTATATAAGTGAAAAGTTATGGTTGATGATCCGCGTACTGAGTTACGATGATTCGGGGTTATCCTCGACGGATGTAATCAAAAGTTGTGGCACAAGAGTACAACCTCTGCAGAGTGTTAAACCTATTTGAATAGCCGTGTCCACGGTTACGGACGATTGGAAAGGCCACACTGTTCCGTTGTCAGAACTTTTGTCTTAAAAAGGAATAGTGAATTGAAAGGTGATTTGACTTGAATCACAATTGATTTGTGGGAATAACACTAATGTTCCCACTTAAGTTAGTTAGCTTAAATGAGGAGTTTCTACTAAATGTTTATGAACTAAACTTGGCTTTCTGCAAATAAACCTAGAGCTTAGCACCCCTTATTACAATTGTTAAACAAGTACATTAGTATTAGTTTGCGAGTACTTTAAAGTACTCACGGCTGTGTCCCTGACTATTCAAATGCCAGACTATGAAGAGGAGCCACAGTATCAAGACGACGGACAACAGGACGTCTACGATAACTAGGAGCGTCTTCTAACGTCAAGCGTTGCCTGTGGAATAGATAGTCCACTACTACTATGCTTCCGCTACTTGTTGTTGTTGATCATGTAGATCAACTATTTGTGTAATATTGGATCATGTGATCTAGGGTTGTAAGACGATTATGTGTTGTAATAAATGATGACTCTATGATATTCAACTGTTATGTCTCGCAAAAACAGTCCTCCTGGGATTGCGATGTATGGCATAATAGGCATCTGGACTTAAAAACCCGGGTGTTGACAGGCGGAGGATACTGATGAGGTGCCGGAGAATCATCCTGTAGAGGAGAATCATCACGTAGAGGAGACTGCGGAGGCGGCGGAGGTGACAGAGAATGAGCTGGAGATAGCCTGCTTGGCTTCGAACCTGGAAACACAATGAGCTCCTTCCGCCATAGAACGGTGGTTCTAAGGGCTTCTCCCAGTTTAGTGATTTCCCAAATCTTCACCTGCAGGGTGGTCAAGCATCAATGGCTCATATCCTGTCATCACTTCATCCACCAGCACAACAGCATAGCCATCTTCGACCGGACTGCAATGGTAAGTTCTTGTAGGTAAGACATAGCCGACCGCCGCCTTCATGGATATGTTGACAAATTTTATATGCATCTCACAAGGATGGCTCTCTGTGAGATCATCCACGGGGTAGTGAGGAGCCACCATCACATGTTCATCATTATCGAGCTGAGTGGAAGCCGCGTTGCTTTTCTGGTGCTGAGATTGCTACGGGTCGATAGCATCAAAAGCAGTATCTACATGTTGCCCCTGAGATCACTGGGTTGTAAGTACTTCGTTAACTTGGGCTTCAAGGACGCTCACAGAATCCTCTAAGGACGCTATGCGGTCTGCTTCCCTTGCATTTCTCCTCGCATAGTTTTTATCAGGAAATCTCTTCCTTTCTGCGGGAAAGCCATACCTCCACGGAACGGAGCCTTCTATGCCTCGTGTTCGTCCGCGGTATTCTTTGTTCCCAAGGGCGCGTGTCAGCTCATCGTTCTCTCTTTCGGGATGGACCTCCCCTCCCGCACGTCCCTATGTGCTTCTATAAGGGCTTCAAAAGGATTTTTGAGATGTTCTTTAGTATAAATACACTTCCCTGTTTCTAGGTCCAACCTTCCCCTCAATCCTGTAGAACCACTCCTTCGACCGTTCGGTCCAATCGAATGTCCCTATTTGGATCCCTTTGCTGACCACTTTCACCTCAGCTGCCTACCACTTAGGCATGTTAGCCCTGTAGCCACCTGGACCCGTAACTTGGTGACATTTCTTCAACGCGGCATTTCTCTTATTTGTTTCCGACCTTCTCTTAAATTCTTCTGACATCGTGTACTTCACGAATTCGGGCTAGTGATCTTTTATCTTCTCATACGCTTCAGTGAAGTCCGGAGTCTTCTTTTAATTGACAAAGTCCTGGTGCAATAATTTCTTGTAGTTCTTGAATAGTTCGGCCATCTTCTTTAGAGCAAACTCCTTGAATGCCTCCTCCATCTGTCTGGCTCTATCGACACTCTCCTATGGAAGTAGGTTGAAATGTGCCATGAGCCGACGCTAAAGGATGCCTTTGGCTACATCATCGACATAATGACCTGCTTCAGCCTCTCCCTTCGTCTTGTGCCATTTTCGAACGGTGATCGGGATGCAGTCCCTAACAATCACTCCGCATTGACTTATAAATAATTTGGCAGCCTTGGCTGGAGCAGTCAGTTGGCCACTCTGATCGAATTCAACGATGTCATGCCTAACACCATCAGACAACTTTTTGGCCGGGCCTCGCTTCGACTTTACAGAAGAATTGCTCGATCCGGAGGGCTAAAAAAGAAATAATTCATCGTCAATATATACATATACAAATTAGTTAATGCATCTAGTCAGCAGCGGCTTAATTTATATGCCTCGGTGGATTTTGTAATAACTAAGGTTCCATCAGCAGAGCCATTATTGTATTCTTCCTCACAGGAGCCATCTTCTCTTCGCTCAATATCCTCCGCTCCCTCACCGGAGTCATTCAAATACGTTGCGGTGACATCGTCACCACCATCATCAAGAATACCGCTGGCTATGAGGTTCGCCATGAATTCTTCTTGGACTTAGTCTCTGCCAGCTTCCATAGTTTCTGCAACGACTTGCAAGTTATAGGAACCATCGTAAAATCACATATATAGATATTAATTAAGGATAATACAGAAAATAGAAATTGGAGTTAATATAGTTATTAATTAAGGATCGATAATGTAGTGTTGAAAGCAGATAGTGCAGTTACATGCATATATAGCTCAGATCCATTTTTATTTAACCCTAATACATCACTAGAATCTCTCAGCGGCGCCGACCGGGTCTTGAGCCACGCCGGGTGAACATCCAAAGTCACGGAACAATCACAGGATCATAGCTCAAGTGAGATACCCGCAGAACTGACCATCCGTTCCTATACATGGTGTCTGACACATGCAGGTAACGGCAAACGTACTCGTCCTCCTCTGCAATGCGGTGAGCTACCAACTCCTTGGGGGTTGACTCCCTCTGAAACGAGCGTGACCCATGTGACCTCCACCAAAGAAGATCCGGGTCGATGACGGGACCCGGATTCCGCACCAAGGTGCGCGTCCCGGAAGATAACACCGCTCAGTGCCACCCCAGCGGAGCCTAGTCCCGGACCCCCCCCCCCCATCATCAGCATCTGGTCTAGAATGGTCCCAGACCCTCCACAACGTGACGGGCGGGTCATCGTAGCTATGAAAAATAAATCATATATGTACTAACATAATTAAACAAACATAATATTGAATTTAAATAACTTATGAATATATATTACGAACAAATATTACTACTTTTCACTACTTTTTTCTAAAATATAAATTATCTAAAAAAATTCTAACATATGAATTTCATTACTTTTTTACTAACAAATATTTCTAACTAATAAATTTTTATCTAACAAATATTTCTAACATATAAATTTCACTTTTTTTATCTAACAAACTTTTTCTAACTAATAAATTTTTATCTAAGAAATATTTCTATCATATAAATTTCACTACTTTTTATCTAACAAAATCTTTCTAACTAATAATACTAATTTTTCTAACTAATACTACTTTTTATCTAACAAAAAAAATAAAAAAATGCATATGTGTGGCTGGCCGAGAGGGGGCTTACCGGAGGAGGCGCGGCGGCCGGGGACTTCGGAGGCGGTGCACGTGGATGGCATGGAGGAGTCCGGAGGTGGAACGGCGGCCGGCGTCGCGTGCGGTAATGGGGAGGAGAAGCGGTCGGGCCGGGCCGGGCGCGCACGAAGGGCGTCACGGTAGGCGGCGGCGCGGCGAGCGGCGGGCGCGCGCAAATTGGGCAGCCTGACGGCGTGTTTTGCTTCGTCTCCGCGGGATTGATCTCCGCGGAGATGAAGCGTTGCAGTTATAGTGAGAGGACCTTAGTCCCGGTTGGTGGCACGAACCGGGACCAAAGGTCCCCCTTTGGTCCCGGTTCGTGACACCAATCGGGACCTAAGGCTTATTTTGGCTGGCATATTCATTGCGCGCGCAAATTAACCCTTTGGTCCCGGTTTGTGGCACGAATCGGGACCAAAGGCATATTTGTATGTGCCTTTTCAAATAATTTCGTTTCCTGCCTTATTACAAATAAAAAAATAACAGATAATATATCAAAATGTTCAGAAAAGAAATCTCTATGTAATAAAAATATAATTTCTTCATTATGAACATTTAAATATTTAAATTCCTTATGAATACAAATTTGAATAACTTTTGAATATGAAGTTGAATAACTTATGAATATGAATTTGAATATGAACTTGAATAACTTATGAATATGAATTTGAATATGAAGTTGAATAACTTTTGAATATGAATTTGAATAACTTATGAATATTAATATGAATGTGGCAAAACTCTCAACATGAAAAGTGTTTTAATTTACATAATTAATCTAAAACCATTTTATGTTTTCTTAAATAATTATTCTAACTACTCAAACTACTAACCATTTAACCATTTTTAATTTAAAATGCATTAATTTATATCTTTTGCATAATTTCTATTATGATGATGATGAGGAGAAATAAGAGGAAGCTAGAGCTGGTGGTGAGCATATGGATGAAGAAGAGGAACCCAAAGCTGGTGGTGAGCATATGGAGGAAGAAGAGGAAGCCTAAGATGGTGGCTTCATCATGGCTGACGCCGATGATGATGAGGAGGAACAAGAAGAGGAAGCTAGAGCTGGTGGTGAGCATATGGAGAAAGAAGAGGAACCCAGAGCTGGTGGTGAGCATATGGAGGTAGAAGAGGAAGCCTAAGCTGGTGGCTTCATCGTGGCTGACGCCGATGATGATGAGGAGGAGGAAGAAGAGGAACCTAGAGCTGGTGGTGAGCATATGGAGGACGAAGAGGAAGCCAGAGCTGACCATCTAACCTTTAGTCCCGGCTGGTGGGTGCAACCGGGACTAAGGTCGTTTTAGAATCCATGTACCAAACCGTCGGCGGGATAAGGACGTGCGGGCAGCCATTAGTCCTGGCTGGTGGGTACAACCGGGACTAAAGGTGGTTTTTATGTCATCTAACAAAACTGTCGGTGGGATAAGGATGTGTGGGTAACCTTTGGTCCTGGCTGGTGGGTGCAACTGAGACTAAAGCTATCGGTAGGATAAGGACGTGTTAGTGTACGCACTTCTTGATGAGATAAAGCATGTAGCGCACGACGCCCTGTCAGAGGAACAAGACGAAGTAGAAGCGGCGCCGTGCCTATAAAAGGAGCATCGATACGCCATGGCAAGCATCTCAACAAGCCAACCTAGAAGATAGGGAGAGCTTCATCCCCATGGATGGAGGAAAGGGTTGGGAAATCTCCCATGGCGAAACTTCTCGAAGATGTCATTGGTGCACACGCCCTACAGCATCTTCGGAAGCTCCGCCTAGGAAATATTTTCGTGCAAGGCCCGTGAAAGACTCCATCTCGTGTAACAGTGTTGGCGAAAGGGTTGGGAAATATCCTGTGGTGGAGCTTCTTGAAGATGTCATTGGTGCACACGCTCTATGGCATCTTCGGAAGCTCCGCCTCGAATTTTTTTTCCTGCAAGCCCTTAAAGACTCCATCTCCTCTAACAGTGTTGGGGAAAGGGTTGGGAAATCTCCCGTGACGGAGCTCCTCGAAGATGTCGTTGGTGCACACGCCCTACGGCATCTTCGGAAGCTCTGCCTCGGAATTTTTTTCCTGCAAGCCCGTGAAAGACTCCATCTCCTCTAACAGTGTTGGGGAATCTCCCTATATATATGGTACAAAAAGCCAACCATCTCCACTGTTAATATCTTACATACAATTACATGATTACACAAAAATAAATGGGAAATTGATTGCCATGTTGAGATACTCATTTGTGTCATGAACGTTCTTCAAATAACTTGATCATGGAGCATCTTCATCATAGAACCTTCTTCGGCCATAACCATGAAGCATCTTCATCATTTAACATGATGCTTGGATCAATGTTCACTGTGAAGGGTGAAATTTCATCAAACTTATTATAATCTTCTGACATGTATGTCTTATCCTCCACTCCCACGATGTTTCTTTTTCTAGAAAGAACTATGTGGCGCTTTGCGTCTGATGTATTCATTTCCTTATTTTTCCTTTTTATTGGTTTGGTAGACATGTCCTCCACATAAAAAACATGGGCCACATCCTTGACTAGGATGAATGGTTCGTCTCTATACCCAAGATTGTTGAGATCCACTTTTGTCATTCCATACAACTTGTCTATCTGAACCCCGCCTCCTGTTATCTTGACCCATTTGCACCTAAAAGAAGGTCCATAGTCAAGTTCCCATATATCATCTATGTAAACATAATATGTGTCCTTTTGGTCTTTGTTGTTTGTTGCATCGAAGCGGACACCACAGTTTTGGTTGGTTCTTTTTTTATCTTGGGTGATCATCTAAAATGTATTCCCATTTATCTCGTACCCTTGGAAAGTCAATACAGTCGAAGATGGTGCCTCGGCCAACAAGTGCAGCCGATCTCCAACAATGGTGTCATTCATGAGATGTTTCTGCAACCAACCGCCAAAAGTCGACATGTGTTCACGTATAATCCAATCATCTGACTGCCCTGGTTTGTGGGAGCATACAAAATTGTTGTGTACATTGATATACGGAGCCACCAAGGTGGAACTTTGTAGAACTGTGCAGCGTGCTTGTGTGAAAGAATATCCGTACCTATGATACGTCTCAAACGTATCTATAATTTTTGATGTTCCATGCTAGTTTTATGACAATACCTACATGTTTTGTTCACAATTTATATCGTTTTGATGCGTTTTCCGGAACTAACCTATTGACGAGATGCCGAAGGGCCAGTTGCTGTTTTCTGCTGTTTTTGGTTTTAGAAATCCTAGTAAGGAAATATTCTCGGAATCGGACGAAATCAACGCCCAGCATCTTATAATTCCACGAAGCTTCCAGAACACCGGAGAGGGGCCAGAGGAGAGCCAGGTGGGCCCCACACATGTGGCCGGCGCGGCCCGGGGGGGCGCCCCCCTGTTGTGTGGTGGCTCCGTAACCCTTCCGACTCCGCCTCTTCGCCTATTTAAGCCTCCCCGACCTAAATCTTCGATACGAAAAGCCACTGTACGAGAAACCTTCCAGAGCCGCCGCCATCGCGAAGCCAACATCTGGGGGACAGAAGTCTCTGTTCCGGCACGCCGCCGGGACGGGGAAGTGCCCCCGGAAGGCATCTCCATCGACACCACCGCCATCTTCATCGCCATCGCTGTCTCCTATGATGAGGAGGGAGTAGTTCTCCCCCGAGGCTAAGGGCTGTACCGGTAGCTATGTGGTTAATCTCTCTCTTGCATGTACTTCAATACAATGAGCTGCTTTACATGATTGAGATCCATATGATGAGCTTTATAATCTAGATGTCGTTATGCTATTCAAGTGGATTTTACTTATGTGATCTCCGGAGACTCCTTGTCCCACGTGTGTAAAGGTGACGGTGTGTGCACCGTGTGGGTCTCTTAGGCTATATTTCACAGAATACTTATTCACTGAGTTATGATTTGAGTTGGATGTCTCTATGAAATTGTGGTGTGTTAGTACCTCCTATGAATGCTCACAGTGACAGCGTGGGGTGTTTATTAGTACTTGGGAATACATCTTTAAGGTTTACCTACATGATGAATTAGTGTTCGTTATCTTGCTAGAGAGTAATTCAGAATAGCATAGTGAAGTGCTTATATTTATATTCAATTATGATTGCAATGGTGAGAGTGTCCACTAGTGAAAGTATGATCCCTAGGTCTTGTTTCCAAATACTTCAATCATCGCTTATTTACTGTTTTACTGCATCTTTACTTCCTGCAATATTACTACCATCAACTGCACGTCAGCAAGCTATTTTCTGGCACCGTTACTACTGCTCATATTCATCCATATCACTTGCATCTCACTATCTCTTCGCCGAACTAGTGCACCTATACATCTGACAAGTGTATTAGGTGTGTTGGGGACACAAGAGACTTCTTGTATCGTGATTGCAGGGTTGCTTGAGAGGGATATCTTTGTCCTCTACCTCCCTGAGTTCGATAAACCTTGGGTGATCCACTTAAGGGAAAACTTGCTGCTGTTCTACAAACCTCTGCTCTTGGAGGCCCAACACTGTCTACAGGAAAAGAAGCGTGAGTAGACATCAAGCTATTTTCTGGCGCCGTTGCCGGGGAGGTAAGGTAAAAGGCACTCATACTCCGGTCCCAGGTAACTAAGTTATTTTCTGGTGTCGTTGTAAGTTCTCGAAGCTATTTCCTTTAGATCCTGCAATTGCATCTTTTTGTTTCTTGTTTTTATTTTTCACTAGTAAGGCATAATGGAAAACAACAAAAATATGAGAGATCTTTATGAACTTTATCTTGAATTAGGACATGATGTGTTTGAAGAGAGAATTAAGAAACCCATGGAACTTTATATGCATGCTAATGGGAATGTTATTAGTATGAATACTTTGAACACCATTGTTGCTAATGCTATGGAAGAATTTAAGCTTGGGGAAGCTGGTTTTGATGTGCATGATATTTTTAGTCCCCCAAGCATTGAGGAGAAAATTTTCTTTGATGATACTTTGCCTCCTATTTATGATGATTATAATGATAGTGGTCTTTTGGTGCCGCCCACTATGGAGAGTAAATTTTATTATGATTATACTATGCTCCCTACACTTGATGAGAATAATAATGATAGCTACTTTGTTGAATTTGCTCCCACTACAACTAATAAAATTGGCTATGCTTATGTTGGGAGTAGTGATTATTTTATGCATGAGACTCATGATAAGAATGCTTTATGTGATAGTTATATTATTGATTTTGTTCATGATGCTACTGAAAGTTATTATGAGAGAGGAAAATATGGTTGTAGAAGTTTTCATGTTACTAAAACACCTCTCTATATGCTGAAAATCTTGAAGTTGCGCTTGTCTAGTTTTCCTATGCTTGTTGCATTATGCCTACATGACTTGTTTATTTACAAGATTCCTTTTCATAGGAAGTGGTTTAGGCTTAAATTTGTTTTGAATTTTCTTCTTGATGCTCTCTTTTGCTTCAACTCTTATTTCTTGCGAGTGCATCATTAAAACTGCTGAGCCCATCTTAATGGCTATAAAGAAAGCACTTTTTGGGAGATAACCCATGTATTTATTTTACTACATCAATTTTGTTTTATAAGTCTTGGAAGTTGTTACTACTGTAGCAACCTCTCCTTATCTTTATTTTATTGCATTGTTGTGCCAAGTAAAGTATTTGATAGTAAGGTTGATACTAGATTTGGATTATTGCGCAGAAACAGATTTCTTGCTGTCACGAATTTCAATATGCCTCTCTGTAGGTAACTCAGAAAAATCTGCCAATTTACGTGCGTGATCCTCAGATATGTACGCAACTTTCATTCAATTTGGGAATTTTCATCTGAGCAAGTCTGGTGCCTCTAAAAAAATCGTCTTTACGAACTGTTCTGTTTTGACAGATTCTGCCTTTAGTTTCACATTGCCTGTTTTGCTGTGTTGGATGGATATCTTTGTTCCATTAACTTCCAGTAGCTTTGTGCAATGTCCAGAAGTGTTAAGAATGATTGTGTCACCTCTGAATATGTGAATTTTTCATTATGCACTAACCCTCTAATGAGTTTGTTTTGAGTTTGGTGTGGAGGAAGTTTTCAAGGGTCAAGAGAGGAGGATGATACAATATGATCAAGAAGAGTGAAAAGTATAATTTGGGGATGCCTCCGTGGTTCATCCCTGCATATTTCAAGAAGACTCAAGAATCTAAGCTTGGGGATGCCCAAGGCATCCCCTTCTTCATCGACAACTTATCAGGTCACCTCTAGTGAAACTATATTATTATTCCGTCACATCTTATGTGCTTTACTTGGAGCGTCTGTGTGCTTTTTTTTTGTTTGTGTTTGAATAAAATATGATCCATCATGCTTGTGTGGGAGAGAGACACGCTCCGCTTTTTCATTTGAACACTTGTGTTCTTCGCTTTATTCTTAATGTTCATGGCGAAGGTTGAAACTGCTTCGTTCATTGTTATATGGTTGGAAACAGAAAATGTTGCATGTGGTAAATGGTATAATGTCTTGAATAATTTGATACTTGGCAATTGTTGTGCTCAAATAGATCATGTTTAAGCTCTTGCATCATGTACTTTGCACCTATTAATGAATAACTACATAGAGCTTGTTAAAATTTGGTTTGCATGACTGGTCTCTAGAGTCTAGATATTTTCTGGTTAAGGTGTTTGAACAACAAGGAGACAATGTAAAGTCTTATAATACTTACAATATGTTCATATGTGAGCTTTGCTGCACCTTTTATACTTGAGTTTGCTTCAAACTACCTTGCTAGCCTAGCCTTGTATTGAGAGGAATTCTTCTCGTGCATCCAAATCCTTGAGCCAAAAACTATGCCATTTGTGTCCACCATACCTACCTACTACATGGTATTTCTCTGTCATTCCAAAGTAAATTACTTGTGTGCTACCTTTAAAATTCCATTCTTTGTCTTTGCAATATATAGCTCATGGGAAAATAGCCTTAAAAACTATTGTGGTATTTAATATGTTGCTATGTATCTTATTTCTTATAAGTTGCTTGTTGAGCGGTAACCATGTTTCTCGGGACGCCATCAACTTTTACACCCTTGTTGAATATCATGTGAGTTGCTATGCATGTTCGTCTTGTCTGAAGTAAGGGAGATTTTCATGATCAAATGGTTTGAGTATGCATATTGTTAGAGAAGAACATTGGGCCGCTAACTAAAGCCATGATTCATGGTGGAAGTTTCAGTTTGGACAAGAAATCCTCAATCTCTTATGAGAATATTATCTGTTGTTGAATGCTTATACATTAAAGAGGAGTCCATTATCTGCTGTCTATGTTGTCCCGGTATGGATGTCTAAGTTGAGAATAATCAAAAGCGAGAAATCCAATGCGAGCTTTCTCCTTAGACCTTTCTACAGGCGGCATAGAGGTACCCCTTTGTGACACTTGGTTGAAACATATGCTATGCAATGATAATCCATGTTAATCCAAGCTAATTAGGACAAGGTGCGAGCACTATTGGTATACTAGGCATGAGGCTTGCAACTTATAGGATATCTTATACATAACACATATGCTTTATTACTACCGTTGACAAAATTGCTTCTATGTTTTCAAAATAAAAGCTCTATCACAAAAACAGTAATCCATGCTTCCCTCTGCGAAGGGCTATTCTTCTACTTTATTGTTGAGTCAGTTTACCTATTCTTTCTATCTTAGAAGCAAACACTTGTATCAACTGTGTGCATTGATTCTTACATGTTTACCTATTGCACTTGTTATATTACTTTGTGTTGACAATTATCCATGAGATAAATATGTTGAAGTTGAAAGCAATTGCTGAAACTTATATCTTCCTTTGTGTTGTTTCAAAGCTTCTACTAAGAATTTATTGCTTTATGAGTAACTCTTATGCAAGTCTTATTGATGCTTGTCTTGAAAGTATTATTCATGAAAAGTCTTTGCTATATGATTCATTTGTTTACTCACTATCTTCATCATTGCTTCGAATCGCTGCATTCATCTCATATGCTTTACAATAGTATTGATCAAGATTATGATAGCATGTCACTTCAGAAATTATCCTTGTTATCGTTTACCTACTCGAGGGCGGGTAGGAACTAAGCTTGGGGATGCTTGATACGTCTCAAACGTATCTATAATTTCTGATGTTCCATGCTAGTTTTATGACAATACCTACATGTTTTGTTCACACTTTATATCGTTTTGATGCGTTTTCTGGAACTAACCTATTGACGAGATGCCGAAGGGCCAGTTGCTATTTTCTGCTGTTTTTTGGTTTCAGAAATCCTAGTAAGGAAATATTCTCGGAATCGGACGAAATCAACGCCCAACATCTTATAATTCCACGAAGCTTCCAGAACACCGGAGAGGGGCCAGAGGAGAGCCAGGTGGGCCCCATACATGTGGCTGGCGTGGCCCAGGGGGGCGCGCCCCCCTATTGTGTGGCGGCTCCGTAACCCTTCCGACTCCGCCTCTTCGCCTATTTAAGCCTCCCCGACCTAAATCTTCGATACGAAAAGCCACGGTACGAGAAACCTTCCAGAGCCGCCGCCATCGCGAAGCCAAGATCTGGGGGACAGAAGTCTCTGTTCCGGCACGCCGCCGGGACGGGGAAGTGCCCCCGGGAAGGCATCTCCATAGACACCACCGCCATCTTCATCGCCATCGCTGTCTCCTATGATGAGGAGGGAGTAGTTCTCCCCCGAGGCTAAGGGCTGTACCGGTAGCTATGTGGTTAATCTCTCTCTTCCATGTACTTCAATACAATGATCTCATGAGCTGCTTTACATGATTGAGATCCATATGATGAGCTTTATAATCTAGATGTCGTTATGCTATTCAAGTGGATTTTAGTTATGTGATCTCCGGAGACTCCTTGTCCCACGTGTGTAAAGGTGACAGTGTGTGCACCGTGTGGGTCTCTTAGGCTATATTTCACAGAATACTTATTCACCGAGTTATGATTTGAGTTGGATGTCTATAGGAAATTGTGCTGTGTTAGTACCTCCTATGAATGCTCACAGTGACAGTGTGGGGTGTTTATTAGTACTTGGGAATACATCTTTAAGGTTTACCTACATGATGAATTAGTGTTCGTTATCTTGCGAGAGAGTAATTCAGAATAGCATAGTGAAGTGCTTATATTTATATTCAATTATGATTGCAATGTTGAGAGTGTCCACTAGTGAAAGTATGATCCCTAGGCCTTGTTTCCAAATACTGCAATCATCGCTTATTTACTGTTTTACTGCATCTTTACTTCCTGCAATATTACTACCATCAACTGCATGCCAGCAAGCTATTTTCTGGCGCCGTTACTACTGCTCATATTCATCCATATCACTTGCATCTCACTATCTCTTCGCCGAACTAGTGCACCTATACATCTGACAAGTGTATTAGGTGTGTTGGGGACACAAGAGACTTCTTGTATCGTGATTGCAGGGTTGCTTGAGAGGGATATCTTTGTCCTCTACCTCCCTGAGTTCGATAAACCTTGGGTGATCCACTTAAAGGAAAACTTGCTGCTGTTCGACAAACCTCTGCTCTTGGAGGCCCAACACTGTCTACAGGAAAAGAAGCGTGAGTAGACATCAACCTACATATCATTGCTTTCTTTCCTAGCGTGTCTTTTCCACTCAGTCTCCCCTCATGCCGCGATTCAAGAAAACCAATCGGCTTAAGGTCAGGAATAAAGTCAACACATAACTCAATGAATTCCTCTATTCCATAGCCATTGGAGATGCTTCCTTCTGGCCTAGCACGGTTATGAATATATTTCTTTAAGACTCACATGAACCTCTCAAAGGGGAACATATTGTGTAGAAACACAGGACCGAGAATAGAAATCTCATCGACCATGTGAAGGAGGATATGCGTCATAATATTGAAGAAGGATGGTGGGAACACCAGCTCAAAACTAACAAGACATTGGACCACATCATTCTGAAACCTCTATAGACTTTCTAGATTGATTACCTTCTGAGAAATTGCATTGAAGAAACTGCGTCATTATCATGTGGCAGTCATGAGACTTTGGGTTCTGGAACTTTTTTCTCTGTCATATTTATTATTGCTTTTATATTGGAGGAGAAGCCAGACGGGACCTTAATACTGCTCAGGCATTCAAAAAAGATTTCGTTCTCTGCTTTTGTAAGAGCGTAGCTGGAGTAATGACGTCATTTATCTGTCTCATGCAGTTTTTTTGGGTCTTTCATATGTTGCTGGTCCCCCGTGCTTCTAGTGTATCTTTTGTCTTACTGTACACGCCCAGGAAGCCTAGCAGGTTAATGCAAAGATTCTTCATCACGTGCATCACATTAATTAAAGAGCGGACCTCTAAGATTTTCCAATAGGGTAGCTCCCAAAATATAGATTTCTTTTTTCACATGGCCGCGTGTCCGGCAGTGTCATTCGGAACAGATTGTCCGCCAGGACCCTTTCCAAATATTACTTCTAGATCCTTAACCATACCAAATATATCAGCACCCTTATGGTGGGCAGACTTCTTCCGGTGATCTGCCTCACCGTTGTAATGCTTGCATTTCTTTATTACGGGATGGGTACGCGTAAGAAATCGACGATGCCCCAGGTACACGACCTTCTTACATTTATCCATATATTCATCTTCGGTCTCATCTAAATAGTGCGTGCATGCATTTTATCCCTTGTTTGACTATCCTGAAATGTTACCAAGAGCAGGCCAATCATTGATGGTTACGAAAAGCAGCGCTCGTAGGTCAAATTCCTCCTGCTTATGCTCATCGCACACAGGTACACCTTTATGGACCACAGCTGTAGAAGTTCTTCAACTAATTGCTTCAGGTAAACATCAATGCCGTTGTCGGGTTGCTTTGGGCCTTGGATGAGCACTGACATCATAATGAACTTCCGCTTCATGCACAACCAAGGAGGAAGGTTATACATACAAAGAGTGACGGGCCAGGTGCTATGACTGCAGCTCTGCTCTCTAAAAGGATTCATGCCTTCTGTACTTAGACCAAACCTTAAGTTCCTTGCATCCTCTTCAAAGTACGGGAACTCTCTATCGTTTTTTCTCCACTGGGACCCATCAGCAGGGTGTCTCAACATCTCGTCTTTTTTACGGTCTTCTTTGTGGCATCGCAACAACCTAGCGTGCTCTTTATTTCTGAACAAACATTTCATTCGTTGTATTATAGGAGCATACCACATAACCTTGGCAGGAACACTCTTCCTGGGGCGCTCGCCCTCAACATCACCTGGGTCATCTCGTCTGATCTTATACCGCAATGCAGTGCACACCGGGCATGCATCCAAATTCTCGTACTCACCGCGTTAGAGGATGTAGTCATTAATGCATGCATGTATCTTTTGCATGTGTAATCCTAGAGGACAAATAACATTCTTCGCTTCATACGTACTGGCGGGCAATTCGTTACCCCTTGGAAGCTGCTTCTTAATTATTTTCAGCAATTTTTCAAATCCCGAGTCAGTGATACCGTTCTATGCCTTCCATTGCAACAATTTCAGTGTGCTACGTACCTTTTTCTGGCCATCTTTGCAAGTTGGGTACACAAATTTGTTGTGATCCTCTAACATCTGGTCGAAGTTCAACCTTTCCTTTTCAGTTTCACATTCTCTCCTTGAATCAGCAATGGCCCGACCAAGATCATCAGCAGGCTCATCTGGTGCCTTTTGATCTTTTGCTTCATTGTCTTCATTACTTTCTGATGGAAAACAACCCCCCTTTGCAATATCACCGTATTCAGCGAACATGGGATAGTTGTCATCATCCTCTTCTTCTGCATTTTCTTCCATTATAACCCCTCTTTCTCCGTGCTTGGTCCAACACTTGTACTGGGGCATGAAACCGGACCGCAACAGGTGGCTGTGAATGGTACTCGAGGAAGAGTAATTTATGACACTCTTACAGTTAACACATGGACAATACATAAAATCACCATGTTTATTTGCCTCAGCCACGTTGATAAAATTTCTCAGGCCCGAAGTGAACTCATTAAAGCGTCTATCAATGTACATTCATTGCCGATTTATCTGCATGATATAATTAAGCTTATCAAAAACCATTACAGAACATCATGATTAGTGAAATGATGTATATATATATATACACATGCATTTTATCAATAACATATGAAAGGATAAAGTTGTTAACCTCGATGGAGAAGAAAAAAGACAGTTAAGTGTGGCTTGTTTCATCGAACACCTCTTGTGCATATGAAGAGGGCAAAGCAACATACAACTCTCTTGTGCTAAGAAGTGGAAAATGGCTAAGTGTGGCTCACACTTGGGAAGAGGCAAGGTATATGCAGGCAGATGGGCACTTGGTCCCGGTTGGTAAGGCAAACCGGGACCAAAGGGTAGGCCTTTGGTCCCGGTTGGTAATACCAACCGGGATTAGAGGGTTTTGAGGTCTAACACGGCATGTCACGCCCTGCTGCAGCCCCTTTAGTCCCGATTTGTATTACAAATCGGAACCAAGGATCCCAAACGATCCAGGTCCATAGGGTGGCGTCGCGCCACGCCAGTCGAACCGGGACCAATGCTCCCCACTGGTCCCGGTTCGGTTTAAAATCGGGACTAATGCTCTCAGCGGTGCTGGACGAAAGAGTTGTTTTCTACTAGTGATCATATGCGTCCACAAAGCCTCAGACAACACTTCATGACATATCCTTGGGTGATCTTCAATCTTCTTCTTGGGGAGATTTATTAGCTCTTTATTGCTAAACTCAGCATGTCCATTTGCGTGTGCGTAATGTGAAGATGAATCGAGCATCTTTATCTTATAAGATTTAGCAGTCTTTCACTTTTCTTTCGCCATAAATGAATGTTGAATCAATGTATAACATGCTCAACTATGAATTGGATCAACTCCTCATGGATCATATTCTTGAAAGGTACTGCTTCATACCACTTGGTGTAATAATCAGTAGCCACCACCATGAACCAATGCCCTTTTCAGCAAGATAAATGAATCATACAAATGAGACCTAATCCTGAACCTATGAATGATAACGGCTTGATAATAGGATTCAAATTAGCAACATGAGCCAACTAAATGTCACCATTATTTTTGTCGATTCGTGTCCTTATAGTACCCGAAGCTAATCATCATCGCTCAATAAAATAAATCCAGCACGCCGTAATAACCAGTTTATCGTGTGAGCCGACTGATGAGTACCACATATGGCTTCATGCACATGTCCTAGAGTAATCTCGCTTGGTCTTCATCTAAGCAATTCATACAATATTAGCGAAAGCAAACATCCACTCATGAGATATACAAAACACACCAAAATCAATACGGTATTTAGATGCTTGTTGCGCCAAGTTCGTTTGCACTTCAATTGTCTTGTGGAGATGTATGAGCAATGCTAAAATAATCAAAGGTAGCTATATATGCTTCTTCGAGAGAGATAGAAGACCCTTTAAAAAAATGTTACTACTAGTTTTTTTGTTGGTTAGTTCATTGTAATATTAACTTTTATGCAATACCACTAGAAGATAAAACCAAACAAGCATCTCCAATTATGCCCCAGTTGGCTCAACAATATCCTAAGACAACATAACCTGGCCGATCACGGACAAGCCGTTGTGCTTACACGGTTTTATTCAAGGTATAGGCTCACCACCGGCCAAGTTTGCCACTACAACCAAGCGGGGTCCTTGAGGGGCGTGACGACGGCCTTGGTCTGGAGGTAGTTGCGGAGGCTGTAGGCGCCCTTCTCCCTCCCGATGCCGCTCATCTTGTAGCCGCCGAAAGGGATGGCCGCATCGAAGACGTCGTAGCAGTTGACCCACACCGATCCCACCCTCAGCGCCCGTGCCAGCGTGTTGGCTGTGTCGAGGTTGCTCGTGAACACCCCTGCCGCCAGCCCGTAGTGCGTCGCGTTCGCCCTCCTCACCACCTCCCCCACATCCCTGCGCAGAAACAAACCAGCGGAGCACTGTCAGTCGGTGGTGGTCACAGACTTGGCTCATACTAGCAGCTAGTGGTACGGGTTCGTCGTACCTGAACTTGAGGATGGACTGGATGGGCCCGAATATCTCCTCTTGAGCGATCTTCATCTCATCCTACCAGAACGAGACGAGGGCGCACAATTTGTCAGCAAGTTGGATGTGTATGCGTGGGTACATGCAGTGCATCTGACAAACGCGCCTTACCTGAACGTCGGCGAAAACCGTGGGCTGGATGTAGAAGCCTCTGCTGCCTACCCGGTCGCCACCGGTCACGAGGGTGGCGCCACCATCGATGCCGGACTTGACGTAGCCCAAGATCTTCTTGAACTGCTGGCCGTCGATCTGATCCACCAAAAGAGACGGTTTCACCAGTGTTACAAACTTGGGATCAATGCGGCTGAATGGGGTTTTTGTATATATCCCCCGTAGCTGATCATGGAGTAAGTGTGGTATGGGTGCGTACCTGAGGTCCCTGCTCAACACCCTTCTTGAAGGGGTCTCCGACCACACGCCTCTCAGCGCGAGCCTTGGCCTTCTCCACGAACTCGTCGTAGACGCGCTCGTGCACAAACGTCCGAGACCCAGCGCAGCAGCATTGCCCCTGTTATGTAAAAAAAACACGACATTTCAGACTTCAGAAGTTCAGAATCCTGATGCAATAGCGTGCATGCAGTTAACTGATTGAAGATACCTGGTTGAAGAAGAGCGCCCGATGGGCGAGCTCAACGGCCTGGTCGACATCAGCGTCGTCCATGACGATGAACGGAGACTTGCCTCCGAGCTCCAGCGTCACCGGCTTCAGGTTGCTCCTCGCCGACAGTTCAAGAATGATCTTGCCCGTGCCGGTCGATCCGGTGAACGCAAGCTATAAGCAAAAAAAGAATTCCCATTTACTTGTTGGCTCCCGCATCACGAAGAGGGTCGAGCTAAGCTGATACTGAACAAGTGTACAATGGGAACCTTGTCGACGCCCATGTGGCTGGAGAGCGCGGCCCCGGCCGTGGGACCAAAACCGGGGACGACGTTGAGGACGCCCTCCGGGAGCCCGGCTTCATGGAGGAGGCTGGCGACGTAGAGCGCGGAGAGCGGCGTCTGCTCGGCGGTCTTGAGCACGACGGCGTTGCCGCAGGCGAGCGCCGGGCCGACCTTCCAAGCGAACATAAGCAGCGGGAAGTTCCAGGGCACGATCTGCCCCGCCACGCCGATGGGCTCGTACAGCACCTGGACATGGTGCGGGCCGTCCGCCGGCACCACGAGGCCGTGGATCTTGTCCGCCCACCCGGCGTAGTACCGAATGCACCGCGTCGCCATCGGCACCTCCCCGCGCGCCGTCTGCTCCAGCGGCTTCCCGCCGTCCCACGACTCCAGCGCCGCGATCTCGTCGCTGTGCCGCTCCATCAGGTCCGCGAAACGCAGCAGCACCCGGCACCGCTCCTGTACATGGACGCACAAAGACATGAGCTTCCAAGATCTTTGCCGTGCGACGACAATCTATAGCGTGATGTACGTACGTAGGCGGTCATCCGAGGCCACGGTCCCTCGTCGAAGGCCTTGCGGGCAGCGGCGACTGCACGGTCGATGTCCTCGGCGTCGCCCTCGGCCACTCGGGCGATGACCTCGCCCGTGCGGGGGTCCGCCGTCGGGAACGTCTTTCCTAGACAGAAATGTGCACATTACTGACAGTAAACGCGACCGCCTGATACGAGGAACATTTATCTGTTGCGATTCATGTGGTACCAGATGCTGCATCGACGAAGTTGCCGTTGATGAGGAGCTGGGTGTACTTCACCTCCACTGGGGGTTTGATGGGTTCCTCGTCGGCGGCGGCAGCCGGTGCCGTGCTGAACCTGTGAAATGCTCCGGGCAACAAGTGCCATGCATTGTCTGGAGGCGCAGGTATGTTCAGTAAGTACATGTTTTCCTGTTCAACTACGTGCATCGCAAATAGCAAAAAGCGGCGTACTCCATCTAATTATTCAAGTATTCTAAAAATTAACAGATGTATTGGTGAATCGTCTATGCAACATTCTTGATGCATCAAGGACCCTGTCAGTTGCTTCACGACGGGGGCATGATCTTCTCAAAGGGCAAGGAGAGCATGGAACTGATGGCACTGTAGTTGGAAACAAACAGAAATGGGAAAACGTACTGTGCGCGACCCAACTACTTTTGGCTCATCCTAGTTTTGATAAGGATTGGGTAGAGAGGGGCTGGGGGTAGCCTCATCTCTAGACCACTTTTGGGAGGAAAGCTCCAGCTAACTGCTAACTTTGCTGTGATAGCCTGATAGGTGACATCGTCGGTCACATTTGTGGATGAACGAAACAGAGAAGGCGACAAAAATAATTGTGGGAGGAAAAGTACAGGACGCCAAAGAACCGGCGAGACGTGCTGATCCTCATCTGGAAGAACACTGAATCCTCAATCATCTTCGCTCAAAGATGAAAAATCGATTTCCAGCCAGGGGACAAAGTATGAAGCAAGCAACAGAAAAGTTACACTGACGGTTTACAGGCAATCAGGAAGGTTAGAATGCCTTGATCTCTGTATAACAAAAACGAGGAACTTGAAAATCATGATTCGCATGTTATCTTTCAAGCATGTCTATCTAGAGTTTTGGGTGGCATGGAACAAAATGATCAAGCACCGAGAGGAAAACAGAAGTGAAGACCCGAAGCAAGAGCGCAAAATCCAAGATCCAAGCAAGACCGTGGTCACCTGCTCTGACAAGGGGGTCGGCAGAGAGCCTCGCAAGGAGGCCGCGGCGTGAGAGGAAGGAGGAAGTAGCCCTCATTGCGGCCATGGCTAACTCTGTCACAGCAAGTGATGTACTGCACCGAAAGTAGCATTGGAGGAGTATATATTCTCTTCACTCTGAGGCTAGTGGGCAGTGGGAGAGTAGCCGTGATCCCCTTGTACAGTTGAACTCCTTGTGGGCTTATTCAAGAAGCAAGTGCACAAGTGCTCTTGCGCTTAGGCTGCTAGCTTGGTGTGACTATGATTGCAGTTGCTGACGCAACAGACAAAGGGGAGTGAGAGTAAAATTAGAATACGCAATACCAGCTATATATGTTCCAACTTTTGTTTTGTGAATTCCTATCTATATATAGCTAGGCTTAGAGCATCTTCAGCCGCGTCCCCAAAGCGTCCTCCAAAGGGATTTGGGGCGCGCCGGACCAAAAAAATATTCCAGCCGCGTCCCCCAAAGCCCATTTTTATCCGACGCGTCCCGATACGGTGTCCGGCGCCCCGAGCCCGTCCCCGTCCCACAGGGGACGCACCGGGAACGCCGGACACAACGAAAAGCGAGGCGGGGAGTGGCGGGGCCGACCCGTCAGCGGCACAGTTAATGTTAACCTAACCGTCGCCTACCTCGCGACGGAAGTTATTCGCACGCAGTGACACACGGCGGCATCTTTGCCTTAATGGCGACGGAGGGGCAGGCAAGACGTCTCGTCGGTGGTGCGCAGCCTCCACGCGTCGCCGGCGTTCGCACGCCACCGCCCGTTCCCGCGCGATCTTCCCGCCTCTTCTCGTCTGTTCCCGCGCTTTCTTCCCGACGCCGGCGTCTATAAAAGGACTCCCGGCTCACCACACCACGCCGGCAACAAACACAGCCCTCGTCGCTCCACCGCCGTCTCCTCCACCACCAGTGGCAATGGCGAACCGCCCCGGCGCTGGCCACTTCCCTCCACCGCCGTCTCCTCCACTGGCAGTCCCGGAAACGTAGGTCGACACCGACCCCTCAGCAGCGGCCCGGGAAGAGCGATGGCGTGCACACCGTCAGCAGCGGCGGGAGGCAATGCAGCAGCGAGGCCCGCCGGCGGCGGGAGGCGGCGCAGGCGGCGGATCTAGCGGCGTTCTGCGCCCATGGCCCCGCTGCTGGCGAGGCCGCGGCGGCAGCAGCATGGCACGAGCAGCAGTGCGACACCGTTGCGGCGTCTGACGCCTCGACGGGACAAGAGGCGCGACGGTGCCGGTATCGGGAGGAGATAGAGCAGCGGTGGGCTGATGAGCGCCGGCGCCAGCGCGTTGAGCGGGATGCGCTGTACGGAGATCGGCGGGAGTCGATCGAGCACCGGCGGCGGGAGTCGATCGAGCGCCAGCAGCAGCTGGCGGCGGAGGAGCGTCGACAGAGGGAGGCGGCGCTGGCGACGATCTGGGGGAGGTGGGCGGACCAGTTGGCGGTGGAGGCCGACGTGTTGGCGGCGGTGATGATGGAGGCGCCAACAGATGTGGAGGACGATGCGCCAATGGAGGAGGAGGAGGCCGAGGCGGAGGAGACCGAGGTGGAGGACAACGACGAAGTCAAGTTCGAGTGGTCCGACGACGACGGGCCGCACCCGGACGAGACGGCCGATCAGCAGCGCGCGCTTGTCGAGTCCTTCGAGTCGGAGAATAAGCTCCAGGACGACGCCCGTGCCCGCGAAGAGGCGCAGATTCTACGCGCCTTCGAGCTCTCCCTCCAGGCGGCGCAGCAGGGGAGGGCGGAGGAGGACGCGCGGCGGGAAAGGAGCCGTCGGGCCACCGCCGAACGCAAGGAGAGGAGGCGTGCGCAGGAGGAGCTGCGGCGTAGGGGAGGCGGCGACGGGGCGGGGCCGTCGAACGCACCGCCGGGCGGTCAGTAGTCTAGCTTTAGAAGAAATCTAGCCGTTTTCATTCAAACTTTGTAATATATAATCAAAATTGAATGAAAACCTTTATTTTCGTGCACCAATATTCATTTGGGGGCGGCGTTTGGGGGACGCGGCTGGGGAGCGACGTCCCCCAAACGCGACACAAACAAAACACGTCCCCCAAACGCTCAATCCGGCGCGGTTTGGGGGACGATTTGGGGGACGCGGCTGGAGATGCTCTTAGAGCATCTCTAGCAGATCCCCATCAAACCCTCATCTGTATGTTCCTCTTTCCTCTTCCTCCGCCAACCGGCTGCCGCGCGCCACCGCCCGCCGCCGCAGATCCCGGCCGCCCCCTACGATTCCGACCGGCAGGAGCACGCGCCCCGGCCTACCGCGTCCGCTCCGCCTGCCGGCGCGCGCGAATACCCGACCAATAGCCTGGAATCTAGGCTGCCGCACAAGCCTCGCTGTCGGCCGGTAAGTCTTCTCCCGAAGCTCCTCGCAACCATGGATACGCCCCCGCAGTTCTAAAGATTCGCCGTGGTTGTTGTGCCTTGCAGATGGACTCGTGCGCGCTGTTTTTGTTGGAGGATTCATCTGTAGGATAACGTTGCATAGAAAACAAAAAATTTCCTACCGCGAACACGCAATCCAAGCCAATATGCAATCTAGAAGACGGTAGCAACGAGGGGGTATCGAGTCTCACCCTTGAAGAGATTCCAAAGCCTACAAGATGAGGCTCTTGTTGCTGCGGTAGACGTTCACTTGCCGCTTGCAAAAGCGCGTAGAAGATCTTGATCACGATCGGTTCCGGCGCCACGAACGGGCAGCACCTCCGTACTCGGTCACACGTTCGGTTGTTGATGAAGACGACGTCCACCTCCCCGTTCCAGCGGGCAGCGGAAGTAGTAGCTCCTCTTGAATCCGACAGCACGACGGCGTGGTGTCGGTGGTGGTGGAGAAATCCGGCGGAGCTTCGCTTAAGCGTGCGGGATGTGGTGGAGGAGAGAGACCGCTAGGGTTTGGGGCGAGGGGCGCCGGCTAGGGTACCCTTTAGGGGTGCGGCCATGGTGGTGGCTTGAGTGGCCGGCCAGCCCCTCTCCCCTTCT
>NC_061509.1:226365245-226524509 GCF_022539505.1 Lolium rigidum
GATGACTTTAGTGATCGAATGAACCATTCACATACGATACCAATTCCCTTTGTCACGCGATATTTTACTTGTCCGAGGTTTGATCTTCGGTATCACTCTATACCTTATTCAACCTCGTCTCCTGACAAGTACTCTTTACTCGTACCGTGGTATGTGGTCTCTTATGAACTTATTCATATGCTTGCAAGACATTAGACGAAATTCCACCGAGAGGGCCCAGAGTATATCTATCCGTCATCGGGATGGACAAATCCCACTATTGATCCATATACCTCAACTCATACTTTCCGGATACTTAATCCCACCTTTATAACCACCCATTTACGCAGTGGCGTTTGATGTAATCAAAGTACCTTTCCGGTATAAGTGATTTACATGATCTCATGGTCATAAGGACTAGGTAACTATGTATCGAAAGCTTATAGCAAATAACTTAATGACGAGATCTTATGCTACGCTTAATTGGGTGTGTCCATTACATCATTCATATAATGATATAACCTTGTTATTAATAACATCCAATGTTCATGATTATGAAACTAATCATCCATTAATCAACAAGCTAGTTTAAGAGGCATACTAGGGACTTCTTGTTGTCTACATATCACACATGTACTAATGTTTCGGTTAATACAATTATAGCATGATATATAAACATTTATCATAAACATAAAGATATAAATAATAACCACTTTATTATTGCCTCTAGGGCATATCTCCTTCATCATCGTCCTCCGACAACTCCGATTTGGAGGAGCTGCTCGATGACGACTTGGAGCAGACCACGGTGATACTCGCGGCGGCAGCGGTCACGGATGTGCGATTGAAGAAGCAGAAGGGGACAATCATGGAGCGGCCTGCAGAACCACGCCCTCGGCCACAACCAGCTCATGCGTGATTATTTCGCCGAGGTACCGACATATCCGCTCCATCTTTTTCACTGCTGGTACCGAATGCTACGATCTTTGTTCAACAAGATCATCGCTATGTGTGAGGACAACACACGCTACTTCAAGCGCAAGAGAAATTCCGCCGGGCTCATGGGATTTAGCGTGCACCAAAAAAATTCCGCTGTCATGCATCTTTGCCTACGGCATTCCGGCGGACTATGTTGATGAGTATCTTCGCATAGGCGAATATACGACGATGGAATCCGTCCATCGTTTTTGCGTTATGATGCATTTGTACATGCCGACGTATCTTCGATCTCCCAATGACGAAGGTACCACAAGATTATTGGCGGAGAACGAACAATGGGTGTGGCCGGGCATGCTAGGCAGTAGTATGCATTGGACATGGAAAAATTGTCCAAAATCTTGGCAAGGCTTGTATTGTGGCCACAGCAAAGAACCAACAATTGTTCTTGAGGCTGTTGCATCGCATGATCTTTTGATTTGGCATAGCTTTTTTGGTTTGCCCGGTTCACTCAACGATATCGATTTCTTGCATCGATCCCATCTTCTTGCCCGGCTTGTTAAAGGTGATGTCCCGGCTTGCAGCTACACCGTCGATGGGAGGGAGTACACAATGGGGTACTACACTGCCGACCATATATATCCAGATTGGGTAATATTTGTGAAAACCATGAGGGAGCTAGGGAACAGAGCTGAAGCTGAGTTTGCAAAAGCACATGAGGCAGCTCGAAAAGATATTGAACGAGCTTTCGGTGTTTTGCAAGCTCGATTTGCAATAGTCCGGGGTAGTGGCGAACTTGCCCATTTTGCTAGGATGGGCCATACCTAACTTGGGTTGAGCTTTTCTAAAAAAAATCTTATTTTCTATACAAGACATATGGGCTGGCCCAAATCTTAGGGTGGGCCCTGCCCCACCCTTCCACCCTGCTAGCTCCGTCACTGGTCAGGGGACAGCCTAATTTTGGGATATGGATACACTCAAGGACATCATAACCACCTGTGTGATTCTGCACAATATGATCATCGAGGATGAGAGGGTTTAAACTTATCTTTTTTCTTTGATAATGTTGGCACTCGGGTCAAACTTCAAGAAATCGAGATAATGTGCAAGCTTTTCTTGAAACATACCATCTGATTGAGAGTGACAAGGATGCAAAACAGCTCCAGGAAGATCTCGTTCGCCACCATTGGCAGAGGCATGGCAACTATGATTTATTTGTATTTTCAACCATTTGTTATTTGTTCAATTTGATGTTTACCATTTGATTCATATTGTTTCAAAATATTTGTTCTAATTCATATTGTTTGTAATCTATGACAGTAAATATTTGTGTAATAATTCAGATTATTATTGTATTTGTTGTATCAATTTGTGTAATAATTTGTATTGTGATATTTTGCAAACCCTTTCTTTCCGGTTTTGGTTGTGGGCTGAAAAACGGCCGCGCAGACCAGACGCGACAAACGCAGCCCGCATAATATCATATTCGGGAATATATGCGGCGTTTAGGATGTCTGGATACGGCTATTTGGGGTTTGCGATTTGGGGATCTGCTAGAGATGCTCTTAGAGATACAAGTGATATCCCACCAAGCACCAAACACCCACTTCTAGTTTATATTTTGATTTCTAGTTCAAAAGTTAGCCCAAAATTTAAACTACAAATCCCAAAATAAACTAGAAGTGAGGATCCCGCTTGAGAGCTTAGCTAGCCTCAGCATGAGAACCTTCTACTCTTGCACAAGGGTGGGCAACCGTGCATATTTCTGCATAGATAACTACATGAAGGACACGCCACTGGTAGAAAAAGAGGCTTCCGTCCAGCCCCATTAGTCGCGAAAGTAGAGGAACCGCGACTAATGGAGTCTTTAGTCGCGGTTCGCTTCCCGAACCGCGACTAAAGGCCTGTGCCCAGGGCGCTCGGTGGCCAGCTGGTGCACGTGAGGCGCTTTAGTCGCGGTTGGCCAGGCCAACCGCGACTAAAGGTTCCCGAAGGCCTTTAGTCGTGGTTGGCCAGGCCAACCGGGACTAAAGCCCCACCCCTACATATACCGTTCAGCCAACAACACTTAGCCATTTGGTGCCACTTCTCTTCACAAACTTCACAAGGGGGTGTAGGTTTGCTTTTGGCTCCTCTTATGCACACAAAGTGTTTGATGAAATGCCCCAAGAGCATGAAACAAACATGATATGAAGTGTCGGAGCAACACTTGAGCTTCCTCATTTATTTTTCCTCCTCGATCGCGGTTAGCAACTTGAACCTTTCATATATATGTGTCATTGATAAAATATGCATGTGTGTAGTTCATTGTTTAATTTCTATTGTTTGTAGCTAGTTAGTTTAACAAATGCATGATGGTTAATTATATATTTTATATTATAATAATGCAGATGAATCGGCAATGGATGTACGGTAACCAACTCTCCGGCGAGTTCACTACGGGTTTGAAAGATTTCCTCGTAGTGGCTAATGCGAACAAGCAGAAGGGTTTTGTTATCTGTCCATGTGTTGATTGTAAGAATCATAAGGGTTACTCTTCCTCAAGAGAAGTTCACCTGCACCTGCTTCGGCACGGTTTCATGCCAAGCTATAATTGTTGGACCAAGCATGGAGAAAGAGGGGTTATAATGGAAGAAGATGAAGAAGGGGATGATTTCATCGATGAAAACTATCTTGCTCATTTCGGTGATACTTTCATGGAGGATGCTGAAGGTGAAGGGGAAGGTGAAGAAGAGGTTTCAAGGTCGTGCCAGCTACGCTCTGACCAAAGAAGAGAATGTCATCTTTTTTGAATGCCTGAGCAGTATGAAGGTCCCGTCTGGATTCTGGTCCAATATAAAGGGAATAATAAACATGGTGGAGAAAAAGTTCCAAAACCTGAAGTCTCACGACTGCCACGTGATTATGACGCAATTGCTTCCGATTGCTTTGAGGGGGCTCCTACCGGAAAATGTTCGAGTAGCCATTGTGAAGCTATGTGCATTCCTCAATGCAATCTCTCGGAAGGTAATCAATCCGAAGTTCTACCACGGTTACAGAACGATGTGGTCCAATGTCTTGTCAGTTTCGAGTTGGTGTTCCCGCCATCCTTCTTCAATATTATGACGCACCTCCTGGTTCACCTAGTCGAAGAGATTTCCATTCTCGGTCTTGTATTACTACACAATATGTTCCCCTTCGAGAGGTTCATGGGAGTATTAAAGAAATATGTTCGTAACCGTGCTAGGCCAGAAGGAAGCATCGCCAAGGGCTATGGAAATGAGGAGGTAATTGAGTTTTGTGTTGACTTTGTTCCTGACCTTAAGCCCATTGGTCTTCCTCGATCGCGGCACGAGGGGAGACTAAGTGGAAAAGGCACGATCGGAAGGAAATCAACGATATGTATGGACGGCCATTCTCCGACTGAAGCACACCACACGGTTCGACCAATTCCAGCTTGGTGGCTCCGTACTTTGAGAAACACAAGAATATTTTACGCTCGGACAACCCGGGGAAGCCTGAATCCTGGATTAGGAAGGCCCACATGGAGACTTTCGGCAGTTGGTTGATCAGCTGTACATGTTGGCCAAGACACCATCTTCGACTATAACGACTTTCCAAGGGTACGAGATAAATGGGAATACATTTTACACGATCGCCCAAGATAAAAAGAGCACCAACCAAAACAGTGGTGTCCGCTTTGATGCAGCAACCGAGAATGGGCAAAAGGTCACATATTATGGTTACATAGAGGAGATATGGGAACTTGACTATGGACCCTCCTTTAAGGTCCCTTTGTTCCGGTGCAAATGGTTCAAGCTAACAGGAGGTGGGGTAAAGGTGGACCAGCAATACGGAATGACACTGGTGGATTTCAACAATCTTGGTTACCTTGACGAACCATTCGTCCTAGCGAAAGATGTCGCTCAGGTTTTCTATGTCAAGGACATGAGTAGCAAACCGAGGAAACGGAAAAATAAGAAAACGATCAGTACATCATGCGATGATCCAAAGCGCCACATTGTTCTTTCAGGGAAAAGAAACATCGTGGGAGTGGAGGACAAGACAGACATGTCAGAAGATTATAATATGTTTGCTGAAATTCCGCCCTTCAAAGTGAACAGCGACCCAAGCATTAAGTTAAACGATGAAGATGCTCCATGGATACGGCACAATCGTAAGCAAGCAGGGACACAAGGGAAGAAATGATGTGTAATAATTTATTGTACCAAACTTTGTTGAATGGATCATGTGAATTATATTACCCGTGATGTGTTTGGTGTCCATTTTCGAATGATTCGATTGACTCGAGATAGCACTTATGATACATGAAATTTGGAGTGATTTAGTCATACTCCTGCCTAGGCGTATAATATGCATACTCGTAGTCTTCATAGCCGCCGCCGTTGTACTGGTAGTCGTCGCCTTCTAAGTTGTCGCCGTCGTCGTCGCTGCTGTCGTCGCTGTCGTCGCACGGCGCTCGTGGCTCGAACTGAGGGTAGCGCAGGCGGGGGATATCACCGGCCGTGATGTAGTCCATGACGCTCTGCAGAGTCCGGCCGTACCACCATAGCCGACGGCCGGCCTCGTGGAAGTTCCCGGGAGGCAGACCGTCCTCCTCATACCTGGCGAGCGCCCTCTCACGCCGATTGATGAAGAAGGCGTCCCAAGTATGCTGGTTATCGGGATGCCAGCGGTGATTCATCCGCTGCTCCGGCGTGAGGTCGAGGTAGTAGTGGTTCGTGATGGCCTCCCGACGCGCAGTACCCTGAGGGAGGGGAGGGACCGGCACACCGCCGGCGCTTAGGCTCCAGCCGGCGGGGACACGGTAGCCCGGTGGGCAAGGGTAGTTCGAGGCGCAAAGCTCCTCCATCTGCTGGTAGGTTAGAGTGGGTGCGGTGGAAGCCATGAGAGAGTGATGAGAGATTGTAGAGATGTGATAATGCTGGCCAAGCCGGGCTACATATATGTAGTGAGAAATGGCGGGAAACATGGGAGCGGGAAGACAGGAGGCGGGAAGAAAGTGGCGGGACGAAAGAGGCGGGAAGAAATTGGCAGGAAGACAGGGAAGAAATGGCGGGAAGACGAGGCGGGAAGAGGGGGTCGGCAGAAAGAAAGAGGCGGGAAGAGGGGGCCAACGAGAAGACAGAGGCGGCCGGGAAGAACTGGTGGGAAGAGGGAGGCGGAAAGATTTTTAAATGAATTAGTTTTATTTTTCTGAATTTTTTGATATATTATTTGAATTTTTAAGATTTTTAAATGAATTAGTTTTATTTTTCTGAATTTATTGATATAATATTTGTATTTTTAAGATTTTTAATTGAATTAGTTTTATTTTTCTGAATTTTTTGATATATTATATGTATCTTTAACATTTTGAATTGAATTAGCTTTATTTTTCTGAATTTTTTGATATATTATTTGTATTTTATGATTTTGAAATGAATTAGTTTTATTTTGCTGAATTTATTGATATATTATATGTATTTTTAACATTTTGAAAAAGAAAAGTAATTTGAAAAACACCTTTAGTCGCGGTTGGCCTCGCCAACCGCGACTAAAGGTCTGTGCGCGCGGGAACGAAAACCCGGCGAAAAAAGCCTTTAGTCGTGGTTGGTCTGGCCAACCGCGACTAAAGGGTACCCTTTAATCGCGGGTCGCCTACCCAACCGCGACTAAAGGGGGGGCTATAAATACTCGCGGGCGCGAACGGCCGGCCAGTTCTTCTTCTTCTCCTCGAACCGTCAGGCTGCGCGCGCGGAGATCGATCCCTCCTAGACGCTCGCCGCCGTTGTCCGTCGTCGCCGTCGTCCGTCACCGAACACACCGCCGTATGTTGCTGCCCTTCCCGTCCGCGCGCGCTAATCGAGCCCCTCCCCGGCCGCTGCTCTCCTGCCGCGCCGCCGCCGCCGCATATCGACGATGGAGACGACGGCACCGCCGCCGCCCCTCGCCGCTGCCCCCGCGAGTGTCCCTCGCCGCTGCCGCCCTCTCCCGGCCGTCATCGCTGCAGGGCACAGCTTGCCGCCGGCGCCCTCGCCGCGCACGCGGGGTGCGCCCCGCTCGGCAGCAGAGACGAACCACACAGAGAGGAGAGGAGAGAAGTTTTTAGGTTTTTTTTTGGTTTTTTTGTTTTTTTTTAAATCGTAACTAAGTTTTTTTAATTAAAATTGTAACTTAATTAAATTTTAAACGTGTATTATATGTGAAGAACTTAGTAACAATTCAAAGAACTAAAAAAAAACTTAGTTACAAATTCAAAAAACAAAACTAAAACGGAGCTACAAATTTAATTACACTTTTTTGTTTACTGAACACAACAAATTTACTTAATTAACTAAAATCTTGACTTAATAAAATTAAAACTTAACAATTTTGACTTTAAATTTTGACTTTTTTTGACTTAATAATTTTGACTTAAAATCTTGACTTAATAAAACGTACCAGATCTAGGGGAGACGGAGGCCGGCGGCCGGCCGGGGGCGCGCGCCACACACACGCACTAGGGCGGCGCGCCACACACACGCACTAGGGCGCCGAGGACACATAACTTAACCACCGCGCGTATACGGAGGGGGCAGCGCTCGTCGCCCCTCCGTATACGCGCGGTGTTTTTTTGGGATCGAGAGGGGGCGGCGAGGGTTATGTGTCCTCGGCACCGCCACCGCCCTTTCGCCACCGCCCTTTCACCACCGCCAGCGCGCGAGTATACTGAGGGGGGAGTGAGCCCCTCGTCGGCCCCTCCGTATACGCGCGGTGTTTTTTTTTTGGGATCGAGAGGGGGCGGCGAGGGTTATGTGTGTGTTGTCCTCGCCTCCCTCTCCGTGACGCCGTCGTCTATCGCCCCGTCTCGCGCTCTTCCGCCCCTTCCAGCTCGCCGGCCCCCTCCTTTTGCCACCGCCCTTTCGCCACCGCCACCGCCCCCCTTCTTCACTTAATTAATTTGTTTTTACTACATGTTTTCAGGACTGACATATGGCGGACGATAGACCTGACCCGATTATGGACAACTATGATCCGGACGCTGAAGACCATATGTTCGGCATCATAAACGGCGATATTATATATGTGCCGACCGAACAAGAAGAAGATGATATCTCTTCTTATCTGAACCTTGACGGTGAAGATGAAGGGCGCCGTCAGCAAGATGATGCCGAACAAACGTCGATAAACGACGATCTTCAAATGGAATTAGCAACCACCTCCGGCGCCGAGGTATATATATACATTGAGCCTCTGGTGAACTAACTGATTTGAATAAATATGTGTGTACTAACGCGCGCGACTCTCTTTCTTATTTTAGCCCTCGGCCGGATCGTCGAAACAATCGAGTACGTCGTCAAAGCGTGGCGCAACCAAGACGATGAAACAAGGAGAAACATGCACCATCGAGGTTGTCGACGGTGCAACCGGCGGGCCGCCGGAGCCCCGCAAGAACGCCACCAAGTTTGTCAACCAATGCGGAGCCATTGTTAGAGACAACGTCTCGATCACCGTCCGGGAGTGGAATGAGCCAAAGAAGGCACGAATTGGTTTCACTTTTGTCGATAAGAGAACAAAAAAGATTGCTTCAAGAAGCTTATGGAACATTTCGTTCTACCTCCGGAATACAACAAATTCGATGAGGAGGGTAACAAGATTGAGGAAAACAAGGAGAGGAGGAGGCTAGTCAAACAGTTCGCTCTTCATAAGATGTCCAACGCATTCCGGAAATTCAAGAAAAATCTAGCCCATGACTTTGTCAAGGAGAACAAGACTCTGGATTTCAAAGGACAATATGAGAAACTGAAACATCATTGGCCAGAATTTGTGAAGCAAAAGAAATCGGAGCAGTTCATTCAAATATCGAAACAAAATAAGGAAAATATGGCTAAGAAGGAGTACAATCATATTATGGGGCCAGGAGGGTATCGCCTTTGGGAGCCTAGGTGGGAGAAGATGGAGAACGAGCTGAGGGCGCGAGGAATCCGTCCAGGTATGGAGGGATGGGACCCAAGGGACAAAAGCTGGTGGTACGGGCATGGGGGAACGCTGAACCCGGAGACAAGGGAGTGTGTTTACCGGGGCAAAATAATTAAAACCACTGACATAGGAATTCCCAATGGGCCTGCCGAAGATAGTACCCGGGGTTTACTGAAGGCCCACTACCCGAAGAATAAGAAGATTCAGAAGCCCAAGATATTGTTAAGGAAAGCTAGAGTTGTAATAGGAAGCATTATTTGTAATCTTGCGGGAGGAGTTAGAAACCTTCCCGGACTCTGTAACTTGTACAATACGAATCCCTCGGCTCTGCCTCCTATATAAGGGGGAGTTGAGGGATAAAGAAATCATCGAATCATTGTTTCTCAAACCCTAGTTTCATAATCGTCGAGTACTTTTCGGCTGAAACCTTCGAGATCTACTTGCCCTCTACTTCCAACTAAACCCTAGTCTACAACCCGTAGGCATTGACGAGTTAATACCTTGTCAATTGGCGCCGTCTGTGGGAATTAGAGGCGTCAAGGATCTGGTCTCGATGGCACGTTCAAAATCGTCGACTTCGTCAACTGCAAGCAATACAATGGATCGAGGTAAACAGATCGCAACTGGTCTTGTCGATTTTATTCCTCACCCGCCCTCCCGTTTGGATGCATATGCGTATCTGGAGGAGCCTATGGAGATGACGTTCGGAAGATTTCACTTTCGCGTCGAGAAAGAGGGATCGTATCGTGTCGAAATTCCGATTTCATCGGGATCATCAGCGGTCGATTCCGATTTTTCAAGCTATACATCGTCAACCGAATCAGGAGAGGAAGAAATTTCGTCGTCATGCCTCATCAGCACCATGACAAGAGAAAAACTCGCCAAGATCTTCAGCGACATGTCGTTTGAGTCATCTGCGGACTCCTATATAAGCGATGGCTCAAGCAGTATCGACAGCTACAACTTCATCGACAAATCTACCACAGTGGGCAAGGTCCTCGCCAATCTTAATGATGGTGTCACCAAACCCAACATAGATTTGAATACAAAGTATCATCAGATTTATGTCATCGGAGAATCAAGCTGTGACCAGGAGGAAACATCTGAGGCTTTCGACGATTTGGGAAATCCATACGTCGATCCCTCTGATTTGCGGCGAGGCCTAGGCAATAAATATATCGGGCCACAGCCACGGGATAGAGTCCAACTTCCGCAAGCAGCATGGGATAGAGCCGCAAGAGCTATAGATGGCTCCGAACCAATGACCACCACAGCCACGCCAGAAGAATTACAAGCATATCAATATAGGCTCGCACGAACTGCAAGGGAATTGGAAAAACAGACAGCTGAGTTAAACAGAAGAAACGAGGCAGCCTCTGCATCAAGTAGCCGAAGGGCAGAGCTGAGTCGACATTCTAGAACTTCGGGTGATAGCCACAGGGAAGCTCGGAACAGAGCAAGATGAAGGTTGCAAAACGTACCCGAAGGAGAAAGAGAACACTTGGTTCAAAACCTCGACATGTCTGTTATGTCGATAGACACGAGAGGGAACATCATCCCCAAGACACCAGAAGCTGGGTATATGGCGACACAAGCTTTCATCCTTGCATCCAGGCCACCCCCAGGAGATCCAAGGGAGGCATTATATAACATGGCAATGGCAGGAGTTGGAGCCATGGGAACGGCGTTTGTATCAACACCTCCCGAAGGAACGGCAAGGCAAAATAGTCCACGACCTGCGGCAGCAACAGCAACAGCTCCCGAAGGACCAAGTGGAGCAAGGGACACAGCAGCACAAGCAAGGGTCGACAGAGCGCGACAAAGCAGAAGGGAACATCGGTAGTCCCCAGAGCTAAATGACGAGGATATGTGTGGTTTGCCATGCTTCACAAGGAGAGTTCGAAAAACTCGAGTCCCCTCGGGATTCAAATTACCGGATAACTTCAAGAAATTCGACGGCCTCCAAGATCCAGAGGATTGGCTAGTTAATTATCTCGAGACGGTAAAGCTCACAGGAGGAACTAGAGCAACAGCTATGCAAAGCATCCAGGTGCATTTGAGTGGAGCCGCACGATCTTGGATAAAGAAACTTCCTCCAGGATCTATCGAAAGCTGGGAAAGCTTCGAGGACGTGTTTGTCAAAAACTTCTGGTCCACATGCAAGAAACCTGCATCATTAGAGGAGTTGAGAGCGTGCCGACAAAAGCCAGACGAGCCAATGAGAAAATATATCCAAAGGTGGAACATCATCAGAAACTCGGCAGAAAATATATCTGACGAGAGAGCAATAGATGAGTTTGTCGCAGGGATCAGGCGTGGAGATTTTGTCGAGGATCTAGGAAGGACCAATCCAAAGACAGTGTCCGCATTAATGGAAATAGCAAACAGATGGGCAGATGGAGAAGATGCTGTCCACAACAAACGGCATAGGTCGCCAGAGGAAGACCGCGGTCGAAATTATCAACCAAGGCGACGATTTCCTCGGCAGTACTCGAGCTATGATGCTCCAGGACAAATCTCGGCTGGTTTCCGAGCAAGCGCAGGAGGAAATGTTGTGGATATACTTCATAGGTATACCATCGACATGGTCCGATTCCGGCAAGCCCGGGTGGCCCACATATGGTGGTGATAGCATATGGCCCACCGGGCAGCCCAGTTGTTGTTGATCAAGATGGAAGATGTCCAACCCAGGAACAAGGAGTCGGATCCGAACCGCCCTACGAAGGTAGCCGGATCCGAACCGCCCTACAGAGGTACCCGGATCCTAACCGCCCTAGGAAGGTAGCCGGATCCGAACCGCCTTACAGAGGTACCCGGATCCGAACCGACCTACAGAGGTACCCGGATCCGAAGAGGTCTATGCCAGGAGTCGGATCCGTGGAGGCCCATAAGGAACCCAGATCCAGTACGACGTAGATGGAAGGCGGATCCTTGACGTGCACGGCAAGACATTGTACCGTAGTTAGGCAACCTGTAATCCGGCTAGGACTCTCCATGTAAACCCTAGATCCGTGCGCCTATATAAGCCGGATCCCGGGAGCCCTGAGGGGAGATCTCGAGCTAGAAGGGAGACAACTACAACTCATTGTAACATCGCGAAAGCGCCCAGATAATTCCAGACAAGCAGCAGTAGGCCCTGTCATCGTGCAGGTGTTCCGAAGCTGGGTAAATCACGTACCACCGTCCCGTGTGCACTCCGCCCTATGTCCCCTACTTCTTTTCCCCCTCGTGAGGATCCCTCCTCCGAGGTACCGTCGATTAGGCAACGACAATTGGCGCCCACCGTGGGGCCTGCGGCGTCTGGAGGTCGGAACCGGGAGGGTTCCGCCATGGGAAGCTACGATGAATCCATCGCTGTGGGGCGTATTCTTTTCACCGAAAACTTTCCCATCGTCCCGCAGGACGAGTGTTGGATTCCGGCTAGGACCAACCCCATCAAGCTCTCCATCATCCCGATTGGCGGCATACACGTCTTCATCGGCGAAACCGTCAAATTCCGACGGAAACGCACTGGTAAGTTCTGCAGCTACGACCGCCACTGAGCTGGACAAAGCTGCAAAGATTCGATCTGAGTTGTTGGACCTTCCTAAGGAAGACTCCGCCTTAGATCTGAAAATTTCAAATTCTGGTTTTGGTAGTCGGATCCGCACCTATATTTTGGTAGCCGGATCCATACCTATTTTTGGTAGTCGGATCCGCACCTATATTTTGGTAGCCGGATCCATACCTATTTTTGGTAGTCGGATCCGCACCTATATTTTGGTAGCCGGATCCATACATATTTTTGGTAGTCGGATCCGCACCTATATATTTTGGTAGCTGGATCCATACCTATTTTTGGTAGTCGGATCCGCACCTATATATTTTGGTAGCTGGATCCATACCTATTTTTGGTAGTCGGATCCGCACCTATATTTTTTGTAGCCGGATCCATACCAAAATTTTGGTAGGTGGATCCACACCTAAATTTTTGGAAGTCGGATCCACACCTAAATTTTGGTAGGTGGATCCGCACCGACAGGACCACTGCGACAATCAATCTCGCATCGGCTCGACGGAACGCCGAAGAAAAACCGCCATGACCAACTTTGACTCCGCTCCAAACAGCTAAGTCCCTATTTATATTTAATATTTTAAAATTTTATGATCATGAGATTAAGTTTGGTTCACTCATATCCTGAGTCTTTTACCGCTTTCACTGTTGGTCATATCTTTCCCACGATTTGCCTCGCGCTCGTGAAAAACTTTGTACTGTTTTTGCCGCTTAAGGCTCCAGATCGCTGCAAAAATTCCGCTTTCGGGCGTTAGCTTAAGTTTTCCGGCCTACACGTTTTCTGTTGTTTTATGTGTGGATTCCTTAGTAGTGACATCTCGGTACTTAAAGCCGGCCTCTGTTTCGAGGTTCTTGATTGTTTCGCTATTAAGCGCTATCGCCTCAGCGAGATGTTCCGTGTTTAAAGTTTGCCGTCTCGCGAAAAGTCAAGCATATAAACCAGAAGAACGGATAAACCAGCACTTGCTTAAAACATATAAATTACATTAACTGTTCAAGATAGTCGAGTTTTTTCCGCCTTGACAGTTTTATGTTGTTCAACTGCTGCATAGTTTCAGCTTTAAAACATTTGTTCCAAGGCCGTTTTTGTTCCGCCTTACATTTGTTCGTTGAACATGATCAAAGAAACAATTTAATACAAATATGTTTTTATTTTTATGTATCAGGTACATGACGCTTGGACGTACAACGGTCCCCCGAGGTTAGGCGGATCCATGGCGTGCACAGCTGGAAAAGCAACTTGAGTCTTGATTCCGCTATGCTTAGCCGGAACCAACCCTCGGGGGCTGCGGTTTGATCTTAGGTTAAAAGTGTGTTTACTTTCGGGTATCAGTGCTGGAAATTTCCGCCTAGATGCTTGGGATTTACGCTATTCCTAAGTCACATATAAAGATAAAGCTTGTAACATCCTAGGATTTTTCAAAAAAAAAATTGCATGCATTCATAGCATCTCTGCATTAGTCATGGTTCACATGAAATGATGAGCACCATATGTCTGGAAAACACTAGAAATTACACTTTATTACAAAATTTTATTTTTATCCACCATGCCATTTGGGTAAAAACCTTGTCCTCTGTGTTTTAAAACAAAGCCCTGGATTTTACAAAAATTTAGAAACTGGTTTGAACCTAATTGGATTCCTAAAACAAAAGTTATGAAGAAAACAGTAAAAGAAAAAAAAGGAAAATGAAAAAGAACAAAAAAAAAGAGGACACGGATCGGACTGACCGAGTTGGGCCAGCCCGACCGCATCGGCCCAGATGGCCTGCCAAAGCGGCCCGCGCCCAAACCGCCTCTCCCCTTCCTTTCTTCCACCTCACTGACCGGTGGGGCCCGCCTGTCAGCGGAGCCCACATCTTCTTCCACCTCGTGGCCGAGCTGGACCCTGCTCCCGCCGCCCTAACCCTAGAACGGCAAGGGTCAATCCTCGCCGTCCGAGGCCACCTCGACGTCCGTGCCCCCGCCTATATAAACCCAGCCCCCCCCCCCCGCGTTCTTTTCCCCCACACCGCTCCCGCCGCCGCGCCGCCAGACGACAGCGATTGCTCGCCGTAGCGCTGCGCCCGCTGCCGCCTCCAGCCGCGCTTCGCCGCCGCCCTAGTCCGCCATTTGCCGCGCCGCCACCACCAAGATCTCCGCCGCGCGCCGCCGCACACCGTAGTCACCTCCGCCGCCGCCGGAGACCGCCACAGCCACCGCGCCCTAACCCTCTGAGCCGCCCCGCCGCCCCGTCCCGCCGGCCAGGTAAGCCCCTGCCCCTTCTTTTTATTTTTCTTTTTCTTTTTATTTGCGTCCGTTAGATCTTAATCTGGTGGCTCAGATTAGAGCCCCGTACCGAACCGGTACGGGCCAATCAGGACGCGCCGCGTGGCGCCTGGTCAGTGTGCGCCGGTCAATTTCGGTCAAATCGATTTAAAATTCGAAATTTAAAAGTCAGATTACATGTACAACTTGTAAATTCGATATAAAATCAAACACTGGGCCAAATTTTGCAAATTTTATAGTTTTGGAAAGCTCTTAATCTGTACAACAACTTTATGCAATAATACTGTATAGGTTTTGTATTATATTTTGCGTCATAATTCAAATAGTTAAATTAAGTCTTTCATACTATAAAATTTGTATAAAATAATCTACTGGCCCAAATCTTATGATTTTGTACTTTCTGGAATCCTCAGAACATGTACTTCAACTTGGTATAGGAGTGGTACGACTTTGATACGTGCACAAACTTGATTTAGTAAAATCTATCCGAATCAGTAATTCGAAGATAATTCAAATTCTATAAATTGTTTTCGAATAATTCCAATTGCACTACTTTTGTATTACTGTAACCTATCCAGGGAGGTCACATTCATATTTTTACAACCCATAATGCTTGCTGTAGCTAATTAATATGGTTGTATATGTAAAGTAAATACTCGATTAATGGTTTTTCTAAATCAAATTAAATGTCCAGAATACTTTATTAACATTGCACATATCAGAGAGCACATAATGCAACACTTACACACCACCTCTCTTGTGAAGTTTAAATTGTTGCATAGCATGCATGCATACATGTCTATGATTGTTCATATCGAATGTTTGTTTATTTGTTGTGATTGTTCGAATAGATTGTGGAGGTGATCAAGGTGGTGCTTGTGATTGCTGTGATTGTGCGGGTTGCTTTGATCAAGGCAAGTGACACTCAATTCCTACCTATTTTTATTATGCATTAGTGATTTTCAAATTAGTATGCATGGTAGGATTTTGTTTTCAAAAGAAAAGTGTTATGCTATGCTTAGCAAACCCTAGTAGTGTGTAGCTACTCCTGAACCTAATGATAGGATATTTTGTTTTTGCTCTGCAACATCAAATGCCAAATGTTGTTTTATTATTTCGATTGTGATGGTTTGAAAAGTGAAAATTAACAACCCTTAATGAATCACCTGGGTGGATTGTTTGAGTGGTGGGCGGCTGCTCAGGGCTCCGATCCCTGGGGATGGACCAGTGGACGGGTGGGTGCCTGAGAGTGCGCGGTTGAATAGGGGTTGCCACCCAGGATTAGAGAGATTATTATGTCGTCCTTGTTTTAGATAGCTTCCAGTGCAACCACAATACATTATGGGCTCTGTCTTAGCTAAGTACTTAGTGGGAAACCTCGCCTAGGGTACCGCCAGCGGGTGGAGTTTCAGGGTACGGGCGGATCCGGTAGGTAGAGGGGCTACTAAAGAAAAGCTTCGTGGTGACCTTGTCCTGGCCTTAATGAAGATGAAGAATTTTGGCAAAAAGGCTTGGTTGCAAATTGTGGGTAAAGAGCGCAACCTCTCGAGAGTCAAAAAAAAAAAAACCTAAGATCTTAGCCGTGTCCCCGGTTATGGACAATTTGAGCTACTGGGCAGGGAATGTACGGAGGAATCTCATCATCTTTTCTGAATGTATTTAAAACTTGATCAACCTTGGAAAACTCATGGGAGATGTAACCATGTGATTATTCTAAAACCCATGGAGGATTTAACCATGGTGTGATTTCATAATGACATTCAAAGACTTTCAAAAATGTTTTGTTTTGAAATAAAAATGTAGGATAAAATTGGCTTTATGCAAATTTGCCTAAACTCCACTTGCCAAATATCATGTAGATAGTCATGCCCAAAACATCCACCATATAAGTGTCATTTGCCAGTACATCATTGTACTGACCTCCATTCGTGGGGCTGCATATTCAAACGTGCAGGTTATTCTGAAGACGGGTACTAGTAGGATCTCGAGTCTACATTCCAACATGTCTGCCTGTGGCGCATGAAGATGATGGAGGCTCATTGAAGTTTATTTTCCGCTGTGTTTGCTTTGAATATTTATATTTGAGCTAGTCCGGGTGACTATGCAATTTGTAAGACTTTATTTTATCTCCTGTGGATCTACGTTGTAGTAATTTGATACTATTACCATGATTACTATATTTTGTAATGTGTGTGCTATCAGTGATCCCGGGAATAGCACTGTACACAGGTATCTTGCCTTTATTTAAAAGGTAGGGTGCTACAGAATGGTATCAGAGCATAGTGTTGCCTGTAGAATCGAGACCCTAGGTTTGGATTAGAAATAGGAAGACCCTAGGAAATACAAGTACATTATTTTATCTTGCCTCTTCTCCAATATTTCTCATACTCTAATCTTTAATCATTCTAAAAATGTTTTCCTTCTTTTCTTAGATGACCAGCCTCATTGAATCCATCAAGAAAGGACCAGTGATGACCATGACCCTGAAATGTGATACTGAGTTTCCAAAGGCATTAAAGAATATCATGGAGAGCATGGGACTCAAAGGAGAAGCAGTGTACAAGGGATTTCCTGTGATGGATGACGGACAAGAGTATTGGTGGGTGCAACTTCACCTATACAAGGACGAAGAAGACGACCCCAAGAAGATGGAACATTGGATGTTCACCAACCCTGAACTCCACACGTCCTTCTTCGATTCTGCAAGATGTGTTGCCTGGGAAGCTATAAATGAACTTGGAGAAAGACTCAAGTATAGGCTGCACAACACCCAGAAGGACCTCAAAGAAGAAAAGGAGGAGACCGCTAACCTGAATACTACCGTAGGTCGGCTCAAGTGACATGGTTGACTTATCCCTTAAACTCGGTATGTATGAAGAGCTCAATAAAGCCAAGGACAATCGATTGCAACCCTGAGGAAAAGAATGTTGATGTATAGTGGTTCTAGCTGAAGTTAACCAAGAAGCCTTAGTTCGACCACCAGTTAAAACTTATGTAATAGGTTATACTCATTTGTATTGTCCTACTATTTGATGTAAGGCAGTACCGTATATCTTAGTCGTATTTTCGAAAACTCGATAAGTTTAAATAAAGTTTGGATTTCTAGTTTTCAGTGTTTTTGTTTGGTAGTGAGACTTGTTTGTGCATGGGTAGGAAACTTTTGTTCCCTAGATCTGTCTATCTTGTTTCTCATCTATGCTAAAACAACCCCAGATGCCGCCAAGACGTGATCCAACTCAGGAAGCACTGCAACAGATGATGACAGCTCAGGCACAACTCATGCAGATGATGACCCAATTCATCCAAACCACCCAGAACAACAACAACAATCCACCACCGCCACCTCCACCACCACCTCCACCACCACCACCACCCCAAGTGGATAGACTCGCCAGATTTCTGAGACTCCGACCAGCTAAGTTCTCCAGTGCCACTGAACCAATTATAGCTGATGACTGGCTTCGTTCTGTCAGCAAGGACTTAGTCACCTGTGAGTGCACCGAGGCTGAGAAGATTAGGTTCACCGCTCATCTGCTGGAAGGACCTGCTGCAATGTGGTGGGAGACTTATCAACTTACCCATCCAATAGATGACTTAGACTGGGAAACCTTCAAGGAGGGATTTCGTACTGCCCACATCTCCTCGGGCATTATGAATCTCAAGAGAGATGAATTCCGTAGTCTGAGACAGGGAGGAAGGACTCTGAAGGAATACATGGATGACTTCTGTGCTTTGGCAAGGTATGCCCCAGAAGACCTTGATACTGATGTTAAGAGGAAGGAGAAGTTCCTCAATGGACTTAAGGGTGAACTGAAGATTCCATTGTCTGTAGCTTATGCACCCAACTATCAATCCCTGCTTGATCAAGCCATCACCCTGGACAATAACATCAATAAGGAAGAGAACCGCAAGAGGAAGTTCAGCAAGAACCACACCGAGCCGTTCCACAAGAAGCACCATTCTTCTGAAGGAAGTGGGAGTCACAACTCACACAAGCATAATGGTCATCTCGGTAAAGGAAGTGGCGACAACTACAATGGTCATAGGCACAATGAAGGATTCAAGGGAGACCATTCCAATGGTAATCACAATGGAAACAATGGCCGTCACAATGGGGGTAACGGACACCACAATGGAAATAATGGTCAGCACCGCCACAATTCAAGGGACTTGTCCCATATCACTTGCTTCAAGTGTAAGAAGGCCGGACATTTTGCCAATGACTGTCCGGAAAATAAGCCTGTTGATGCCACCAAACCCAATCCATTCCAGAAGGGACAAGCGAACCACCTGTATATGGAGGAAGTGGTGAATGAACCTAACACTGTGATGGGTATGTCTTCACTCAACTCGTTACAGCATTAGTTTTAAATTGATAGTGGCGCATCACATTCATTCATATCAATAGTTCGAGTTACATCCCAATTGCATAATGGCGATATTAGGCTAAACATCTTAAGGGGGTTAGCCTAGATCAGATACCCATGGCAAAGGAATACTCGCGCCAATACTATATAGTTCTGTTCAGTGGAGTCACCATAGTGAGGAAGAGGCAGCTTGGGAAGATGAAGAAAATCTTCGAGAATATCACCCACACCTATTTGCTAGCCTTTTCGAAGCCCGAGGACGTGCTTCATGTTAAGGGGGTTAGTCTGTAACATCCTAGGATTTTTCAAAAAAGAAATTGCATGCATTCATAGCATCTCTGCATTAGTCATGGTTCACATGAAATGATGAGCACCATATGTCTGGAAAACACTAGAAATTACACTTTATTACAAAATTTTATTTTTATCCACCATGCCATTTGTGTAAAAACCTTGTCCTCTGTGTTTTAAAACAAAGCCCTGGATTTTACAAAAATTTAGAAACTGGTTTGAACCTAATTGGATTCCTAAAACAAAAGTTATGAAGAAAACAGTAAAAGAAAAAAAGGAAAATGAAAAAGAACAAAAAAAAAAAGAGGACACGGATCGGACTGACCGAGTTGGGCCAGCCCGACCGCATCGGCCCAGATGGCCTGCCAAAGCGGCCCGCGCCCAAACCGCCTCTCCCCTTCCTTTCTTCCACCTCACTGACCGGTGGGGCCCGCCTGTCAGCGGAGCCCACATCTTCTTCCACCTCGTGGCCGAGGCCGGACCACCGCTCCCGCCGCCCTAACCCTAGAACGGCAAGGGTCAATCCTCGCCGTCCGAGGCCACCTCGACGTCCGTGCCCCCGCCTATATAAACCCAGGCCCCCCCGCGTTCTTTTCCCCCACACCGCTCCCGCCGCCGCGCCGCCAGACGACAGCGATTGCTCGCCGTAGCGCTGCGCCCGCTGCCGCCTCCAGCCGCGCTTCGCCGCTGCCCTAGTCCGCCATTTGCCGCGCCGCCACCACCAAGATCTCCGCCGCGCGCCGCCGCACACCGTAGTCACCTCCGCCGCCGCCGGAGACCGCCACAGCCACCGCGCCCTAACCCTCTGAGCCGCCCCGCCGCCCCGTCCCGCCGGCCAGGTAAGCCCCTGCCCCTTCTTTTTATTTTTATTTTTCTTTTTATTTGCGTCCGTTAGATCTTAATCTGGTGGCTCAGATTAGAGCCCCGTACCGAACCGGTACGGGCCAATCAGGACGCGCCGCGTGGCGCCTGGTCAGTGTGCGCCGGTCAATTTCGGTCAAATCGATTTAAAATTCGAAATTTAAAAGTCAGATTACATGTACAACTTGTAAATTCGATATAAAATCAAACACTGGGCCAAATTTTGCAAATTTTATAGTTTTGGAAAGCTCTTAATCTGTACAACAACTTTATGCAATAATACTGTATAGGTTTTGTATTAGATTTTGCGTCATAATTCAAATAGTTAAATTAAGTCTTTCATACTATAAAATTTGTATAAAATAATCTACTGGCCCAAATCTTATGATTTTGTACTTTCTGGAATCCTCAGAACATGTACTTCAACTTGGTATAGGAGTGGTACGACTTTGATACGTGCACAAACTTGCTTTAGTAAAATCTATCCGAATCAGTAATTCGAAGATAATTCAAATTCTATAAATTGTTTTCGAATAATTCCAATTGCACTACTTTTGTATTACTGTAACCTATCCAGGGAGGTCACATTCATATTTTTACAACCCATAATGCTTGCTGTAGCTAATTAATATGGTTGTATATGTAAAGTAAATACTCGATTAATGGTTTTTCTAAATCAAATTAAATGTCCAGAATACTTTATTAACATTGCACATATCAGAGAGCACATAATGCAACACTTACACACCACCTCTCTTGTGAAGTTTAAATTGTTGCATAGCATGCATGCATACATGTCTATGATTGTTCATATCGAATGTTTGTTTATTTGTTGTGATTGTTCGAATAGATTGTGGAGGTGATCAAGGTGGTGCTTGTGATTGCTGTGATTGTGCGGGTTGCTTTGATCAAGGCAAGTGACACTCAATTCCTACCTATTTTTATTATGCATTAGTGATTTTCAAATTAGTATGCATGGTAGGATTTTGTTTTCAAAAGAAAAGTGTTATGCTATGCTTAGCAAACCCTAGTAGTGTGTAGCTACTCCCGAACCTAATGATAGGATATTTTGTTTTTGCTCTGCAACATCAAATGCCAAATGTTGTTTTATTATTTCGATTGTGATGGTTTGAAAAGTGAAAATTAACAACCCTTAATGAATCACCTGGGTGGATTGTTTGAGTGGTGGGCGGCTGCTCAGGGCTCCGATCCCTGGGGATGGACCAGTGGACGGGTGGGTGCCTGAGAGTGCACGGTTGAATAGGGGTTGCCACCCAGGATTAGAGAGATTATTATGTCGTCCTTGTTTTAGATAGCTTCCAGTGCAACCACAATACATTATGGGCTCTGTCTTAGCTAAGTACTTAGTGGGAAACCTCGCCTAGGGTACCGCCAGCGGGTGGAGTTTCAGGGTACGGGCGGATCCGGTAGGTAGAGGGGCTACTCAAGAAAAGCTTCGTGGTGACCTTGTCCTGGCCTTAATGAAGATGAAGAATTTTGGCAAAAAGGCTTGGTTGCGAATTGTGGGTAAAGAGCGCAACCTCTCGAGAGTCAAAAAAAAAAAACCTAAGATCTTAGCCGTGTCCCCGGTTATGGACAATTTGAGCTACTGGGCAGGGAATGTACGAAGGAATCTCATCATCTTTTCTGAATGTATTTAAAACTTGATCAACCTTGGAAAACTCATGGGAGATGTAACCATGTGATTATTCTAAAACCCATGGAGGATTTAACCATGGTGTGATTTCATAATGACATTCAAAGACTTTCAAAAATGTTTTGTTTTGAAATAAAAATGTAGGATAAAATTGGCTTTATGCAAATTTGCCTAAACTCCACTTGCCAAATATCATGTAGATAGTCATGCCCAAAACATCCACCATATAAGTGTCATTTGCCGGTACATCATTGTACTCGACCTCCATTCGTGGGGCTGCATATTCAAACGTGCGAGGTTATTCCGAAGACGGGTACTAGTAGGATCTCGAGTCTACATTCCAACATGTCCGCTCGTGGCGCATGAAGATGATGGAGGCTCATTGAAGTTTATTTTCCGCTGTGTTTGCTTTGAATATTTATATTTGAGCTAGTCCGGGTGACTATGCAATTTGTAAGACTTTATTTTATCTCCTGTGGATCTACGTTGTAGTAATTTGATACTATTGCCATGATTACTATATTTTGTAATGTGTGTGCTATCAGTGATCCCGGGAATAGCACTGTACACAGGTATCTTGCCTTTATTTAAAAGGTAGGGTGCTACAAAGCTACTCTAAGAGCACCAAGCCGGATTTTCAAGTAAATTCACCTTGGCGCTCGGGGGCTACATCGATGAAGTTCTATTTGGAGCAACAAGCCGGAAATTTTCCACCTTGACGCTTGGGGGCTAAGTTTCTGAGCATCGAGTCTCCTTGGAGCAAGCCGACTCAACGCTCGGGGGCTACATACATATGGTTATGTCAAGAAAGTTTTCAAAGATGGCGAAAATCTGGCTAACTAGTCGGATCTGCACCTAATTTTTTGGTAGCCGGATCCGCACCTAATTTTTGGTAGCTAGATCCGCACCTATATGTTTGGTAGCCGGATCCGCAACTAATTTTTGGTAGCCAGATCCGCACCTCAATATTTGGTTGCCGGATCCGCACCTAATTTTTTGGTAGTCGGATCCTCACCTAAATTTTGGGTAGTCGGATCCACACCTATATTTTGGCTAGTCAGATCCGAACCTACATTTGGCTAGTCGGATCCATACCGAAGATTACGTTGGATGGTGTCTCCGAAGAATCTGACCATTGGATCATGAAGTTTCCGACCAATATTTGGTTGGAGATATGAAGTTTGGAGTCCTTCAAGATTCTCTATTATTCGTTCCAGCCAAAGGATGAAGATACATGCGCAAGCTGAGCTGGATGGAAGAACGGTGAATCTTGGAGAACTCCGGGGGCTACTGTTGTGGATAAACTTCATAGGTATACCATCGACATGGTCCGATTCCGGCAAGCCCGGGTGGCCCACATATGGTGGTGATAGCATATGGCCCACCGGGCAGCCCAGTTGTTGTTGATCAAGATGGAAGATGTCCAACCCAGGAACAAGGAGTCGGATCCGAACCGCCCTACGAAGGTAGCCGGATCCGAACCGCCCTACAGAGGTACCCGGATCCTAACCGCCCTAGGAAGGTAGCCGGATACGAACCGCCTTACAGAGGTACCCGGATCCGAACCGACCTACAGAGGTACCCGGATCCGAAGAGGTCTATGCCAGGAGTCGGATCCGTGGAGGCCCATAAGGAACCCGGATCCAGTACGATGTAGATGGAAGGCGGATCCTTGACGTGCACGGCAAGACATTGTACCGTAGTTAGGCAACCTGTAATCCGGCTAGGACTCTCCATGTAAACCCTAGATCCATGCGCCTATATAAGCCGGATCCCGGGAGCCCTGAGGGGAGATCTCGAGCTAGAAGGGAGACAACTACAACTCATTGTAATATCGCGAAAGCGCCCAGATAATTCCAGACAAGCAGCAGTAGGCCCTGTCATCATGCAGGTGTTCTGAAGCTGGGTAAATCGCGTACCACCGTCCCGTGTGCACTCCGCCCTATGGCCCCTACTTCTTTTCCCCCTCTTGAGGATCCCTCCTCCAAGGTACCGTCGATTAGGCAACGACAGGAAACAACAGAGATGATTACCAGAGAAGTAATGAGCAACGAGGCGACAATAGAGATGAATCCCGAAACAATAGGCAAAATAGCGGGCCAAGGTTCCAGAGGCCTTTCGTGTCTCCCGAAGAGATGATGAACGGGCCGTGTCAGATGCATTTTTTCCTCGACAGCAACGGGAAAAGACAGTCGGGACATCTGCAGAAGGATTGTCGCAATTTCCAAGCAATGCTAAGGTATGCAGGGCATGCTAATGCTCAGGCAGCTCAAAGAAATCCTCGAGAACCTAGAAGTGAGATTCACTTGCCACCTCCTCCCGCGATTACGGACGACAATCGACATCAGCTCAGAATAGCGGCGGCACCTGCACCACCGCCTTACGTTGATCCTAACTCTAACGGAGCGGTCTCGATGATTCAGAAGGGAAGGCCATCCAACAGAACTCAGAAAGTGATCTCGCGGCAGGTGTTCATGGCAGAGAAAATGCCTCCACCAACAGTCGAGTACCTTAATTGGTCAGGGCAAGACATTGGCTTCACTATAGCAGACCATCCACAGCAAGTTCCTCGACCAGGGCAGTCAGCACTTATACTACCAGCGGTCATCGCAGGATTTGACGTATCTCGCGTGTTTATAGATGGCGGCAGCAGCTTAAACCTTATGTACGTAGATACATTAAGGAAGATGAACATATCCCTAGCAAACTTGAAGCCAACAGACACGAGATTTCACGGTATCACACAAGAGAAGCCAAGTTATCCGCTGGGGAAGATTAATCTCGACGTTCAGTTTGGGACCCGAGAAAATTACAGAATCGAGAGGTTGGAGTTCGAAGTCGTAGATTTCCCGTCACAGTACCACGCTCTGTTGGGACGACCAGCATATGCTAGATTTATGGCGGTACCACATTATACATACCTGTTGTGGAGGATGCCTGGACCTAAGGGACCAATCACAGTCAAAGGAAGCTTCGCCCTAGCCGATAAATGTGATAAGGATTTTCATCGAATATCAGAAACTTTCGGGATGCAAGCTGAGTATTTGGCGTCAAGGCTCATGACCGACTACGACGTGCTGCCAGACGTTGGAAGGCCAAATAAAGAATCAACTTTCAATACTGAGAAAAATTCTAAGGAGGTGCAAATTCACCCGACGGATCCAAAAAAGACGACATCCATCGCAAACGACATGGATCTCGCATAGGAAAGCGCGCTCGTCGAGTTCCTCCGTGAGAACTGGAAAATCTTCGCATGGTGTCCAGCTGACATGCCAGGAGTACCCAGGGAACTTGCCGAGCATCACCTAAACTTGGATCCACTAGCGCAACCAATCAAACAACCTTTGCGACGTTTTTCGGAACCAAACCGCAAGGCTATGTTGTCAGAAATTGATCGACTTAGAGAAGTTGGTTTCATTAAAGAGATATCTACCGAGGCCACTTGGGTAGCTAACCCAGTGATGGTGCCGAAGAAAAACACGAAAGTCCTTCGCATGTGTGTCCACTTCACGTGCCTCAATAAACATTGTCCAAAGGATCACTTTCCCCTCCCAAGGATCGACCAGATTATCGACTCCACGGCAGGATGTGAACGTCTTTCCTTCTTGGACGCATATTCTGGTTATAACCAGATCAGATTAAAAGAAGATGATGAAGCCAAAACAGTGTTCATCACACCGTATGGCGTATTTTGTTACAAAACAATGCCTTTCGGGTTGAAAAACGCGGGAGCAACATATCAACGGATGATGTAGTGGTGCTTAGCAACACAGATTGGGAAAAATGTACAAGTATACATCGACGACGTCGTCATCACATCAAAAAAGGGGGCAACATTAATCGAGGACTTGAAGGAAACTTTCGACAACCTCGACAAATTTTGTCTCAAGTTGAATCCGACGAAATGTTCTTTCGGCGTCCCTGCAGGAGAACTTCTCGGGTTCCTAGTTTCAGCAAGAGGGATTGAAGCAAATCCCGAAAAAATCCAAGCTATCGTAACAATGAGAAAGCCAACAAAGTTGAAGGAAATACAGCAGCTAACTGGGCGAGTCGCAGCTTTAAGCAGATTCGTCGCCAGGCTGGGAGAAAAAGCGTTACCGTTTGATGGCGTGTATTTCACACGTTCGTTGGGCAACCCCAAGAGGAAGGTATGATGCGCACATCAGCAAGTTTTCCCTCAGAAAGAAACCAAGGTTTATCGAACCAGGAGGAGCCAAGAAGCACGTTGAAGGTTGATGGCGGCGGGATGTAGTGCGGCGCAACACCGGGGATTCCGGCGCCAACGTGGAACCTGCACAACACAACCAAAGTACTTTGCCCCAACGAAACAGGTGAGGTTGTCAATCTCACCGGCTTGCTGTAACAAAGGATTAACCGTATTGTGTGGAAGATGATTGTTTGCAGAGAAAACAAGTAAAGAACAAGTATTGCAAGCAGATTTGTATTTCAGTATTAAAGAATGGACCGGGGTCCACAGTTCACTAGAGGTGTCTCTCCCATAAGATAAAAGCATGTTGGGTGAACAAATTACAGTCGGGCAATTGACAAATAGAGAGGGCATAACAATGCACATACATGTCATGATAAGTATAGTGAGATTTAATTGGGCATTACGACAAAGTACATAGACCGCCATCCAACCGCATCTATGCCTAAAAAGTCCACCTTCGAGGTTATCATCCGAACCCCTCCAGTATTAAGTTGCAAAGCAACAGACAATTGCATTAAGTATGGTGCGTAATGTAATCAACAACTACATCCTCGGACATAGCGCCAATGTTTTATCCCTAGTGGCAACAAGCACAACACAACCTTAGAACTTTCTCGTCACTCGTCCTGGTGTCAATGCAGGCATGAACCCACTATCGAGCATAAATACTCCCTCTTGGAGTTAAAAGCAAAAACTTGGCCGAGCCTCTACTAGTAACGGAGAGCATGCAAGATCATAAACAACACATATGTAATAACTTGATAATTAACATAACATGGTATTCTCTATCCATCGGATCCCGACAAACACAACATAGAGTATTACAGATAGATGATCTTGATCATGTTAGGCAGCTCACAAGATCCAACAATGAAGCACAATGAGGAGAAGACAACCATCTAGCTACTGCTATGGACCCATAGTCCAGGGGTGAACTACTCACTCATCACTCCGGAGGCGACCATGGCGGTGTAGAGTCCTCCGGGAGATGAATCCCCTCTCCGGCAGTGTGCCGGAGGAGATCTCCAGAATCCCCCGAGATGGGATCGGCGGCGGCGGCATCTCTGGAAGGTTTTCCGTATCGTGGTTTTTTCGCATCAGGGGTTTCGCGACGAAGGCTTTAAGTAGGCGGAAGGGCGACGTGGGGGGCCACACGGGGGCCCACACCACAGGTCGGCGCGGCCAAGGGCTGGGCCGCGCCGCCCTATGGTGGCAGCCCCTCGTGGCCCCACTTCGTATGCACTTCGGTCTTCTGGAAGGTTCGTGGCAAAATAGGACCCTGGGACTTGATTTCGTCCAATTCCGAGAATATTTCGTTACTAGGATTTCTGAAACCAAAAACAGCAGAAAATAGCAACTGGCACTTCGGCATCTTGTTAATAGGTTAGTTCCAGAAAATGCACGAATATGACATGTAGGTATCATCAATAATATGGCATAGAACATAAGAAATTATCGATACGTCGGAGACGTATCAAGCATCCCCAAGCTTAGTTCTGCTCGTCCCGAGCAGGTAAAACGATAACAAAGATAATTTGTGAAGTGACATGCCATCATAACCTTGATCATACTATTTGTAAACATATGTAGTGGATGCAGCGATCAAAACAATGGTAATGACATGAGTAAACAAGTGAATCATAAAGCAAAGACTTTTCATGAATAGTACTTCAAGACAAGCATTAATAAGTCATGCATAAGAGTTAACTCATAAAGCAATAAATCTAAGTAAAGGTATTGAAGCAACACAAAGGAAGATTAAGTTTCAACGTTTGCTTTCAACTTGTAACATGTATATCTCATGGATAATTGTCAACATAGAGTAATATAACAAGTACAATATGCAAGTATGTAGGAATCAATGCACGGTTCACACAAGTGTTTGCTTCTTGAGGTGGAGAGAGATAGGTGAACTGACTCAACATAAAAGTAAAGAGAAAGGTCCTTCAAAGAGGAAAGCATCGATTGCTATATTTGTGCTAGAGCTTTTATTTTGAAAACATGAAACAATTTTGTCAACGGTAGTAATAAAGCATATGAGTTATGAAAATTATATCTTACAAGTTGCAAGCCTCATGCATAGTATACTAATAGTGCCCGCACCTTGTCCTAATTAGCTTGGACTACCGGATCTTTGCAATGCACATGTTTTAACCAAGTGTCACAATGGGGTACCTCCATGCCGCCCGTACAAAGGTCTAAGGAGAAAGCTCGCATTTTGGATTTCTCGCTTTTGATTATTCTCAACTTAGACATCCATACCGGGACAACATGGACAACAGATAATGGACTCCTCTTTAATGCATAAGCATGTAGCAACAATTATTATTCTCATATGACATTGAGGATATATGTCCAAAACTGAAACTTCCACCATGAATCATGGCTTTAGTTAGCGGCCCAATGTTCTTCTCTAACAATATGCATGCTCCAACCATTAAGGTGGTAGATCTCTCTTACTTCGGACAAGACGGACATGCATAGCAACTCACATGATATTCAACAAGGAATAGTTGATGGCGTCCCCGAAACATGGTTATCGCACAACAAGCAACTTAATAAGAGATAAAGTGCATAAGTACATATTCAATACCACAATAGTTTTTAAGCTATTTGTCCCATGAGCTATATATTGCAAAGGTGAATGATGGAATTTAAAGGTAGCACTCAAGCAATTTACTTTGGAATGGCGGAGAAATACCATGTAGTAGGTAGGTATGGTGGACACAAATGGCATAGTGGTTGGCTCAACTATTTTGGATGCATGAGAAGTATTCCCTCTCGGTACAAGGTTTAGGCTAGCAAGGTTGTTTGAAACAAACACAAGGATGAACGGTGCAGCAAAACTCACATAAAAGACATATTGTAAACATCATAAGACTCCACACCGTCTTCCTTGTTGTTCAAAACTCAATACTAGATATTATCTAGACTCTAGAGAAACCAAATATGCAAACCAAATTATCAAGCTCTAAGTGTTTCTTCATTAATGGGTGCAAAGTATATGATGCAAGAGCTTAAACATGAGCACAACAATTGCCAAGTATCAAATTATCCAAGACATTTTAGAGTTACTACATGTATCATTTTCCAATTCCAACCATATAACAATTTAACGAAGAAGAAACTTCGCCATGAATACTATGAGTAGAGCCTAAGGACATACTTGTCCATATGCTACAGCGGAGCGTGTCTCTCTCCCATAAAGTGAATTCTAGGATCCATTTTATTCAAACAAAACAAAAACAAAAACAAACCGACGCTCCAAGCAAAGTGCATAAGATGTGACGGAATAAAAATATAGTTTCAGGGGAGGAACCTGATAATGTTGTCGATGAAGAAGGGGATGCCTTGGGCATCCCCAAGCTTAGACGCTTGAGTGTTCTTATAATATGCAGGGGTGAACCACCGGGGCATCCCCAATCTTAGAGCTTTCACTCTCCTTAATCATATTGCATCATACTCCTCTCTTGATCCTTGAAAACTTCCTCCACACCAAACTCGAAACAACTCATTAGAGGGTTAGTGCATAATAAAAATTCACATGTTCAGAGGTGACACAATCATTCTTAACACTTCTGGACATTGCATAAAGCTACTGGACATTAATGGATCAAAGAAATTCATCCAACATAGCAAAAGAGGCAATGCGAAATAAAAGACAGAATCTGTCAAAACAGAACAATCCGTAAAGATGGATTTTATTAGGCCACCAGACTTGCTCAAATGAAAATGCTCAAATTGAATGAAAGTTGCGTACATATCTGAGGATCATGCACGTAAATTAGAATAATTTTCTGAGCTACCTACAGGGAGATAGACCCAGATTCGTGACAGCAAAGAAATCTGGAACTGCCCAGTAATCCAAATCTAGTACTTACTTTTCTATCAAAGACTTTACTTGGCACAACAAAACATAAAACTAAGATAAGGAGAGGTTGCTACAGTAGTAAAAAACTTCCAAGACACAAATATAAAACAAAAATACTGTAGTAAAAACATGGGTTGTCTCCCATAAGCGCTTTTCTTAACGCCTTTCAGCCTAGGCGCAGAAAGTGTATATCAAGTATTATCGCGAGATGGAGCATTGATATCATAAGCTCCCCCATTTGCAGTGGTACTAGGGGCTTTGTCAATTTTAGGCCTATAATAATATTTCTTTGTTTTAGGCACTTTAGAGGCATACATAAACTTTTGCTCCTTTCCCACATAAGCTTTCTCTCTAAACTGTAAAGATGAAAAGGTTGAACCCAAAGTTCCCATAGCTTTTTCAAGTTAGCCAATCCTATTAATTTGATTATCATGATCAACACAAGTTCCTAGGACACTAATTCTTTCATCAATTCCTCCTAAGGATTTATCAAGTTTATCAGTTTTAACAAGTAACATCTCCAACTTAGTTTCAACACTAAATTTTTTCTCTATGGTTTCCAATTTTTTCATAACATCCTCAAGGGAGGTTTCAATTTTAATTTCATTAGCAGGTGGTGTTCCAAATAAACTCTCAATAATGCAACTAGCCTCTAAAGCGGGAGCACCTAGGAAGTTACCCCCGCGAGACAATCAAGAACATATCTATTCCAGCTAGAGATACCAACATAAAAATTCCCGAGTAGGATAGTGGTGGAGTGTTTCTTAGTGCACCTATTATGGGCATCACTAATTCTATACCAAGCATCTTTTAAACATTCTCCTCCTTGTTGCTTAAATGAACGAACTTCAACTTCAGGATTACTCATTTTAGCAGTAGTAAATAAAGCAAACTAGATAAAGTAAATGCAAGTAAACTAATTTTTTTGTGTTTTTGATATAGCAAACAAGACAGTAAATAAAGTAAAGCTAGCAACTAATTTTTGTGTGTTTTGATATAAGTGCAGCAAACAAAGTAGTAACTAAAATAAAGCAAGACAAAAACAAAGTAAAGAGATTGAGAAGTGGAGACTCCCCTTGCAGCGTGTCTTGATCTCCCCGGCAACGGCGCCAGAAAAAGAGCTTGATGGCGTGTATTTCACACGTTCGTTGGGCAACCCCAAGAGGAAGGTATGATGCGCACAGCAGCAAGTTTTCTCTCAGAAAGAAACCAAGGTTTATCGAACCAGGAGGAGCCAAGAAGCACGTTGAAGGTTGATGGCGGCGGGATGTAGTGCGGCGCAACACCAGGGATTCCGGCGCCAACGTGGAACCCGCACAACACAACCAAAGTACTTTGCCCTAACGAAACAGATGAGGTTGTCAATCTCACCGGCTTGCTGTAACAAAGGATTAACCGTATTGTGTGGAAGATGATTGTTTGTAGAGAAAACAAGTAAAGAACAAGTATTGCAGCAGATTTGTATTTCAAGTATTAAAGAATGGACCGGGGTCCACAGCTCACTAGAGGTGTCTCTCCCATAAGATAAAAGCATGTTGGGTGAACAAATTACAGTCGGGCAATTGACAAATAGAGAGGGCATAACAATGCACATACATGTCATGATAAGTACAGTGAGATTTAATTGGGCATTACGACAAAGTACATAGACCGCCATCCAACTGCATCTATGCCTAAAAAGTCCACCTTCAGGTTATCATCCGAACCCCCTCCAAGCATTAAGTTGCAAAGCAACAGACAATTGCATTAAGTATGGTGCGTAATGTAATCAACAACTACATCCTCGGACATAGCGCCAATGTTTTATCCCTAGTGGCAACAAGCACAACACAACCTTAGAACTTTCCGTCACTGTCCCAGGTGTCAATGCAGGCATGAACCAACTATCGAGCATAAATACTCCCTCTTGGAGTTAAAAGCAAAAACTTGGCCAGAGTCTCTACTAGTAACGGAGAGCATGCAAGATCATAAACAACACATATGTAATAACTTGATAATTAACATAACATGGTATTCTCTATCCATCGGATCCCGACAAACACAACATAGAGTATTACAGATAGATGATCTTGATCATGTTAGGCAGCTCACAAGATCCAACAATGAAGCACAATGAGGAGAAGACAACCATCTAGCTACCGCTATGGACCCATAGTCCAGGGGTGAACTACTCACTCATCACTCCGGAGGCGACCATGGCGGTGTAGAGTCCTCCGGGAGATGAATCCCCTCTCCGGCAGGGTGCCGGAGGAGATCTCCGTAATCACCCCGAGATGGGATCGGCGGCGGCGGCGTCTCCGGAAGGTTTTCCGTATCGTGGTTTTTTCGCATCAGGGGTTTCGCGACGAAGGCTTTAAGTAGGCGGAAGGGCGACGTGGGGGGCCACACGGGGGCCCCACACCACAGGTCGGCGCGGCCAAGGGCTGGGCCGCGCCGCCCTATGGTGGCAGCCCCTCGTGGCCCCACTTCGTATGCTCTTCGGTCTTCTGGAAGGTTCGTGGCAAAATAGGACCCTGGGACTTGATTTCGTCCAATTCCGAGAATATTTCGTTACTAGGATTTCTGAAACCAAAAACAGTAGAAAATAGCAACTGGCACTTCGGCATCTTGTTAATAGGTTAGTTCCAGAAAATGCACGAATATGACATAAAGTGTGCATAAAACATGTAGGTATCATCAATAATATGGCATAGAACATAAGAAATTATCGATACGTCGGAGACGTATCACCGTTCTACGCTTTAATAAAGCAAGGGGAGAAATTCCAGTGGAACGAAGAAGCCGATAGAGCTTTTGAGGATCTGAAACGCACAATCTCGACACCACCAGTCTTGGTGGCGCCGAAGGAAAAAGAACCTCTCCTGCTGTACATTGCAGCCACACCCCAGGTAGTTAGCACGGTGCTAGTTGTCGAAAGAGAAGAAGAAGGAAAACTCCATGGAGTGCAAAGGCCGATATATTTCATCAGTGAAGTTTTATCGCCTTCCAAATAGCGGTACCCGCAATATCAGAAACTAGCATATGGAGTGATTACAACGGCAAGAAAGTTGCGCCACTATTTTTCGGCACACCCGATAATAGTAGTCAACGAAGCACCCCTCTCAAATATACTGAACAATCCAGAAGCTACAGGGCGTGTCTCCCTTTGGGGAATAGAACTTTCCCCTCGGGATATCACGTATGAAAAAAGAAGGGCAATCAAGTAGCAAGTTTTGCCAGATTTCATTGCCGAGTGGATGGAGCTGCAAAACACGGGACCCCCAGATTTGTTGAGAACTTGGACCATGAACTTCGACGGATCCAAGAGAGTAGAAGGAGCTGGCGCAGGAGTGATACTTATATCACCTGAAGGCGACAAGTTAAACTATGTCCTACGGATGACGTTCCCAAACGCATCCAACAATGAAGCAGAATACGAAGCCCTCATACACGGGATGAAGATGGCGAAAGCCTGCGGCGCAACTCGACTAAAAATCTTTGGTGACTCACAATTGGTAGCTCAGCAAGTTATGAACCAATGTGATGCAGTCAATGATAGCATGATAGCATACAAGGAGGTGTACAATGAGCTTGAGAAGCTATTTGATGGATGCGAGGTAAATCACATCAGTAGATTGAGCAATGATGAAGCTGACGTTCCCGCAAACATCGGGTCGCAGTGCCTTCCAATCCCGCCAGGCGTATTTTGGGAAGAAATAGCGGAAAGGTCCACAAAGCCAAAGAAGGCGCAGAAAAAAGCAAAGGAAGAAAAAACTTCGGCGCCCCTCAAAGAAGCCGTGGAGGACGAAGAGGACCAAGAGCTTGTGATGATGGTAGAAGTTCCTTGGATGCAAGCGTACATATCGTATATCCTCAAGAAAGAAATACCCGACGATCCAGTTGTGGCAAGGCGAATTATTCGACGATCCAAAGTTTTCACAGTGGTCAAAGGGGAGTTATACAAGCGAAGTATTTCGGGCGTCCTGCAAAGGTGCGTCACACCCGAAGAAGGAAGGATAATCCTAAAAGATGTACATGAAGGAATATGTGGTCACCACGCGAGAAGTCGAGCTATTGCAGCCAAGGTTTTTTGGGCAGGATTTTACTGGTTGACAGCAATCGAGGATGCAAAAGAGATTGTACGAACCTGTGATGCGTGCCAGAGATTCGCCGCAAAACCTCACTCTCCGGCGGCGGAGCTGATGCCAATACCATTGTCGTGGCCCTTTGCCCAATGGGGACTCAATATGGTGGGCAAGTTGCACAAAGCTTCGCCAGGAGGATATGAATACCTGTTGGTTGATGTCGACAAATTCACCAAGTGGGTAGAAGCGAAGCCAATAAATTCACCAGATGCAGCATCAGCAATAAAGTTTGTGAAAGGCCTCGTTTTTCGGTTCGGAGTACCTCATAGCATTGTCACAGACAATGGCAGCAACTTTACATCGAAGGAGTTCAAGGCGTACTGTGCAGAGGTAGGCATCAAATTGCACTTCGCATCAGTTGCACATCCCCAAACCAATGGTCAAGTCGAAAAAGCCAATGGTATCATCTGCAATGGCATTAAAAAACGTCTACTGGGACCGCTTGAAAAGGCTCGACACACATGGCCAGAAGAATTGCCAAGTGTTTTGTGGAGCATCCGGACAACACCAAATACAGCGACACAAGAAACTCCTTTTTTCCTCGTCCACGGAGCTGAAGTAGTATTACCAATTGAAATAGAGCACGATTCTCCAAGAGTAACAGAGTATGACGAGGAAACATCACGAAAAGCTCGGGAGGATGATATGGATGCACTCGATGAAGCTCGAGATGAAGTACTATCACGAGTTACTAAGTACCAGCAAGACCTGAAGAACTACCACAGTCGACGATTACGGCCCAGATCTTTCCAGGTCAGCGATTTGGTCCTACGGCTCAACCAGCAAAGTACTAAAAAGCTCGAGTCACCATGGTTGGGACCCTACGTCGTCACAGAAGTCATCGACGGAGGAGCATACAGGATCAAGGACAAGAAGACGGGGGCTCCCGAAAAAATTCCCTGGAACGTGGCGCAGCTCAGGCGGTTCTACGCTTAGAGTCGAAATATAGTCCTCCTCTGTAAAAATACAATGTACTGAAACGCCCGTGAGTTTTCAGACGCACTCTTTTCCTTTTCGGGGCACCGAGTGGGGCCGGAAAGGTTTTTAATGAGGCGGGCTCGCGGTGCTGCAATGTAATAAAGATAGTGGAGATATACTTCTTATTCTTCGACACGCTCGGGGGCTCAATGCCTTCAAGTCACAAAATATATACAATATAGATAAACTATACTTACCGAAATATTTCGCCTTGGTACAAGAATACCTCGCCAAATAGAACATCGGAAGCAAACAATTATAAATATAGTGTATTGCTTTGGTCTGAAAACCTCACAACAAAAATATAGAACGTCACCACCAAGACACTCGGAGGCTCATGCCCATCGACAGCAAAAAATATATATTTTCTCGCAATAAAAGAAAAATCTTTGGGATAACAAAACAAGTATAAGCTCCAGCCAAAGGCTCGGGGGCTCGACGATCAAAAATAGAAACAATACATATTTACAGATTTTACAATATAGATCATGTTTACAAAGGCGTATCAATGGTGAAACTACAACAAGAAAAAGGGAAAAACCCTCAATGGATACCTAGCACATGGTCTATGGTTATTCGTTCATCGGAAGGACGAGTACTATGCTCGGCATAGCTACCCTTCACAAAAAACTCGGCGTCCATCCGAAGAAGTTCATCCATCATATCTTCGGCTACAGGAGTCACCAGATCATCAATCTTGCCCATGTTTCTCTTTTTCTTCGACATTTTAGCCAGGCACATGGGAACAATCTGATTCATGGGCAATTTTGGATAGCAAATCTTTATCATCATCATAGCAAATCTCGCGCCAGCAGAGAGTTGAGCCTGCACAAAGCCATGGATTCGAGGAGCATCTCGAAATTTTTCCATTAATGCAGGAAGAGTTTCTGGCATCTTGTTGCGAGGGAACATGGTTCCATAAACTAAAAATAAAGTCTTCGTACAGAAGTCAAGGAAGTCACGGACCTGAGCCGCACGATCTTGGAATCTGACAATTTGGCGGGTACGCTCAGGAGTAACCCAGAAATTAGAACCTTGCTGTGCATCCAGTCTGAGCAGAACATTGGCTCGAGCTTCAACACTATGATCTTCGGCAGCAGTATCCAAAAATGAGCCTAGTACAACAAATAAACTGTCAAGGAAGGAAAAATAACAAAAACAACACCCAGCATGATTATGAACATGAAACATACCTGTCATGTCCAGGCTGGCATCAGTCATTAGCTGAAGCATATAATTTTCTCGAGAAGAAGCTTCGGTAGCCACAGCAACAGCAGCATCCTTTGCAGCAATGGCTTCTTTTGCCTGTTGAAGAGCAATATTCTCTCTCTCGGATGCTTGCCGAGATTATTCCATCATCGCAAGAGTTTGTTTCTTCATGGATTGGAGTTGTTGGCGCAATTCTTGCAAATCTTGCGACAAATGTTCTCTTGAAGAACCTTCGATGAGGTTATCATTGACTAGTGTTTTCTTCGAGAAGGAGGAAGCAGGAGAAGTATCGTCAGAATGAGGATTGGCAGAGTAGTTATCAAATATCAACTGAAAAAGAAAATTCCAATATCAAAGGATTGCACAAGACAGAATTCCATTGATCTTCAAGAAATTTACATGGATATTACAGAAGAAGTTCTTCAAACGGACTACTAAGGTAATTGTCGCCAAAGCTAATATGGCGACAATAACTAAAGAAACAGGAAAAATAAAAAAGAAGGGGCATTCAACTAGACCTCCGGCTTTGATGAGCTAGGAGTTGAAGATGGCTTGATCCCGAGATAGGACAGAATTTTCTTCGTGTTGGGCTTTGCCGCCTTGATCAACGATTTCCATCTTGTCTGATCTATCTGCTCTGTGTCGCCTACTTTCACCCAGTCGATAGTTTGTTGGCTATCAGCGACCAAGGCAACAGTGCTTTCGACAGAAATCTTCATGTTCTCCTGCCGCATCTTCAGTCCAAGATCCTCCGGTGGATTGAAGTGCTTGGCAAGAGCAAGGAAAGTCTTGGGCTCCGCTTTCTTCGGGAAGAAATAGGGGAATAGCCGGGACAATCCTGTGTCAGCATGTTCAATGCCTTCGCGAGCCTCGGTTCCATGAAACTCAAGGACAGAGAGCGCATCAAGAAGAGGATCGTTGTCGGGATCTTCAAGCTCAAATTCTTGGTTTGTTTTACCTGTCGCAGAAAATATATGTTGGTCAACAACAAGTAAAAAAAATGAGAGAAGAAAGCAAGTCTAAGACAAATAGAATGGATCGACAAAATTACCGACAAAGCGCCGATTTTGCGTGATCAAGCGTTTGATGATCGCCTTTTCACGAGTAGCCTGCGCGGCTTTGTGCTCGTTCAAAGCAGTTTCGGCATCATCAAGTCTTTTTCGCAGATCTTTGACACCAGCAGCTTCTGCCTTGGCCTTATCAGCTTCCGCTTTAGGCTTGCTAGCATCAAGTTCAGCCTTCTTGCGAGCCGCTTCACTTTGCTCTAATTTCTGAGCAAGCGTGTCGACAAGCTTGTTGGCTTCCGCAAGTTTTTCTGCCAAAAAATTCAAAGTTGCAACGAAACAGGAGCAAGAAGTTAAAAAAACAAGGGCCAGCAAAGAATTATTACCTTCAGTCTTACTGGCATATTCACGGTACCCAATGAATTGGGCACCGATGCGAATAAGCTCTTTGATCATAGGCTATCAAAGAAGGACAAAGAAAGAAAATGTCGGTAGGGGAAAAATATGATGGCATAAAGAAGCAAACCGAAGAAATAAAGACAGTGACAAGAAAATTAAGAACTTACATCATCCAAGAGAGGGTTAGAGGAGCTACTCAATTGGAGAGTAGGCTCCGGGATTGTTTCAATCCTTGTCCTTTTCGGTGAAGGGACAAGGGGGCTTGAAGGAGGAGTAGGAGCGCCGACGTTTTGTTGCGGAGGCGAGGATTCCTCTCCTTCAACTGGCGTCTCCGAAACAACTAGAGTATGTGATGTACTCGTTCGAGCAGTCACATCAAAAGCTGGTACTTCTCCCTCATCATCACTGCGATTAAATGTTGGCAGCGTAAAAAACAAGGTAGACAAAAATCTTTGAGTACAAGAAAAAAAGAAGAAGAGGGTGACTTACGAACTGATGAGGGCCTCAATGTATGGATCATAAGCTGCCTTCTGACGTGAAGGAACAGCTTCTTCGGCTTGGGAGGTGCCGGAATCTTCGACATCATTCCTTTTCCTTTTGTTCTTCGGAGAAACAGCAGGAGGAGGAGATTGTGCCGATGCAGTGCCTTCAGAAGACCTCGCAGATTTTTGAGAATCTACGGGTTCATTCACAAAAGAGGGGGCATCTTGATTGTCGTCGGTGACAACGGCCCTTTCTTCGACTTCTCCACCTTCAGGAAGGGGAGGAAGCGAGACAAGATTTGGATGGTTCTATACAAAAAACAGGGGAAGGTGTCAAAAAAGGAGTTACAGAAATATAGCAAATCAATCGACAAAGTTTACCTTGGGAAGCTCATTGGTGGCGCTGTATGGTTTTACACGACAAGAAGAAGGGACATAATCTTTTTTGCTGAGAGAGGAGATTTTTCGGACAAGCTTTTCTAAGTCCTTGACCTCCAAATCCACTGACAATCGATCCACGTCTTCATCACCAGCATACTTCCAGAGAGGATATTTGCGAGCCTGAAGAGGCTGCACTCTGGTTCTAAGAAAATACGTTGTGATTTGGATACCTGACAATTCTTTGCCGCGAGTATTTTGCAACTCACGTATGCGAGTCATCAAGGCCTCTGTCGATGTTTTTTCTTCTTCGGTAGCCTCTGCATCCCAGGAGTGGCGGCGAAGGATTTTCTCGGCACCATCGAAAGGAGGGATGTTGTCTTTAGCACATCCATGGTTCTCCTCCTGAATGTACAACCACTTCTTGCGCCACCCTTGAACTGAGTCAGGGAGTTTGACGTCGAAGTAATCGACTGTGGGGCGAACAGAAATAACAACGCCGCGTATATTATAGGCGACATTGGGAGAGCCATTGCGGCGACAAAAGAAAATGCGATTCCATAGCGCCCAGTTAGGCTGAACGCCAAGGAAGGCCTCGCAGAGGGTGATGAAAATGGAGATATGGAGGATAGAGTTGGGCGTGAGGTGGTGAAGTTGAAGACCATAAACAAAAAGCAATCCACGGAGGAAAGGATGAATGGGGGCGGAAAGACCGCGGATGAGATGGTCGACGAAACTTACCCGATACCCCATTGGAGGGGTTGGGTAGCTTTCTTCACTAGGGAAGCACGGTGCCTTGGGCTTCTTGCTAATCCCCAGCTTCTTCAAGAGATTGATGTCCTGGGTGGAAATTTTGGACCTTTCCCACTCCGCGCTTCCCAGATCTGCGGCAGCCATTGACGATTCAGGCGTGCTGTGCTTGATCAACCGACGCGGTGCCATCAACAATGGCGCAGGAATGCAGCTTGGAGAAGATGAGCTTAGGAAGTTGTAGGGCGTAGGAGGAGGTTTTGCAGAGAAGAGCAGGAGAACGGCGCGAGTGGAAGTGCTCGAGGAAGAAGAAGGAGATCTCATATAGAGGTGCGGTGAAGCGGCGGACCGTTGGATGGAAAAAGTGTGTGGCAGATGATAACCACGTGGAAACAAGGGCAAAAAAGTATTTTAACACTGGAGAAGTTACGGTACGTGCGCCAGGAAAAGCGGAGGACGTGTGTCCCCCACCTACACGACGTGTCAAGATAATGGATAATTTGGGCCCGCAAGGCAGCGGGAGAAAACTTCTCGCGATTTTCGGATTCGTAATCGTGGCTATCGTCAGCAATAACGTCACCTTGTCAGAGAGAAAAATTCGACTCAACAGCGGCATAAAAAGGTGACATGCAAAAATATTGGAGAGCCTTTGATCAAATACAAGTTTTTGATCAAATGCTCGGGGGCTACTTTGAAAAAATGAAAAGATCAAGAAAGACAAAATAGAAATGGCGTGAGCCTATGATCAAATACAAATATGTGTTCATAGACTCAGGGGCTACTCCCATCGGGAGCGCTGTTCGCGCACCCGAGAAATTATAAAACTTCGGGAGAGAAAGAAAATATAGCGGCATAAGGTGTGGAGCCTACAACCAAGCACAAGTCCTTGGCTGTAGCCTTGGGGGTTACTCCAATCGGGAACGCTGTTCGCGTGCCCGATGAAATTATAAAAAAGAAAGAATGAATGAAAAGAAGAAAGATAGAAGAGCAAAAGAGTATATTTCGAGTTATAAATAACTCTGCATATACTCCCATCGGGATAGCAATATAATTCATCTTTGACTCAATAAAATGTGCCATTCCAACAGCCGAATAAGCACTCGACAATATATTCTCAGAACGCCCAAGTTGCGATCAATTTCTGAATGCCGCAAAACTTTGCGAAGGTAAGACCCCAGATCCGTTCTGTGAGGCGTGGCGCCGTCTCTGACGTCGGTTTGCTACTTTTATCCGTATCAAAAGATACGAAGAAAAATCCTAACGGACGCGTTAGGTACCCGATAAATATGACTGGGACTCGACAGAATGGTAAGACCTTAAGCGGCACCCGTCGAAGTTTACACCAAGTATCCCGAGATCATGTCCAGGGACGTGATTTTGAAGTAGGTTTTTGCGGATTGCCACTAGAGCAGCTTAACTAGTACCCGATCCGTCGGATGAACTAGCCCCAACTACCATTATCCCCGTACAATATAGAAATTTATGTGAAGAAATATAGAAAAGTTTTAAGTTGTCGAGTAAAAATAAACAAGTGGAGATTTTCCCCGACTCTACGATTCAAGCAAAATCTCGGGGCTACTGACATAGGCATTCCCAATGGGCCTGCCGAAGATAGTACCCGGGGTTTACTGAAGGCCCACTACCCGAAGAATAAGAAGATTCGGAAGCCCAAGATATTGTTAAGGAAAGCTAGAGTTGTAATAGGAAGCATTATTTGTAATCTTGCGGGAGGAGTTAGAAACCTTCCCGGACTCTGTAAGTTGTACAATACGAATCCCTCGGCTCTGCCTCCTATATAAGGGGGAGTTGAGGGATAAAGAAATCATCGAATCATTGTTTCTCAAACCCTAGTTTCATAATCGTCGAGTACTTTTCGGCTGAAACCTTCGAGATCTACTTGCCCTCTACTTCCAACTAAACCCTAGTCTACAACCCGTAGGCATTGACGAGTTAATACCTTGTCACCCACCCAAGACCTTATTGACGCAATGAGGGATGCTCAAGAGGGGAAGATCAAGTTCAACAGAGAGAACGACGCGCTGACAAAAGCCCTCGGGAATCCTGAACACGGAGGACGTGTACGAGGCATGGGGCACATTCCGTGGAAAATAGGGTTCCCCGTAACGATGACCCGTACGGTTACGTAAGCCGTAAGAGAAAGATGGATCGGGAAGCAGATGTTGTGGCGCGGTTGGCATCGGAAATGGATGTGATGAAGAAAACCATGAGTGTACTAGTAGCCGAAAGAGATGCAGCTCGGGCGCAGCATGAAGATCATCCAGCGGATCTCGGAAGCCAGCAGCGGAGAAGCAGCGTGGCTTCCACGGAGGCCCCACCGGCTGGTGCACATGCACCGACGATCGAAATTACTGCACCGGAGCCTCTGGCGGTCGAAATTACTGCACCGGAGCCTCCTCGCTACCCCGTGGATGATATAAAGGAGATGAAAGAATTTCATCTGTATTATCCAATTGGGAACATGTCCATGAAGGTAGCCATCAGCAGTGCTTTACCATGTTTACCTGGAGCACTCCACCACAACAACCCCATTCAAGATGGCTATGCTCGTGTCACGGTGGAGGACATAGTCCAAGGGTTTGAGGACCCGGAGATTGACATTGCTACACCCGAAGGGGAGAGAAGACTTGGAGATGTCAAGCGCCATTTCATTCTATGGCAAAAGAAGTTTATCATGTTTCCAGGCGAGGCGCCAAGGCCAACAAGTCCACCCCCTACGGTGGTGGTGGCGGTGGCGGTGGTGGTGGTGGTGCTTCACCTACACCTCCTTCACGTGAGCTGACGCCGCCCCCCAATTCACCTCCGGCGGGTAAGCAGCCGCCGCCCCCCAGTCCACCCCGGGCGGGTAAGCAGACGCCGCCCCCCAATCCACCTCCGGTGAAGAAGAAGAAGCAGTCGTGGACTATCAACCCGGACCCTTATGTACCTAAGACCACAAAAGTACCGGAGCCATCACTGAAGCCTCTCCCCAGAAGGCCTTGGGAACGTAGTGCCGAGGAAGTCAACGCGGCCGCGACTGCTGATTTTGAGAAATGGAAGGCGGAGTGCAAGAAGAAAAGAGAGCCCGAGGCCAAGCCAGTATTTTCTGATGAGCAAAAGAAGTGGGCTAAGTCATTTTTGAGCACACCGTCCCAAGCCGCGAAGAATCTGCCTGATGACTATGCACGTGAACTTCGTAGGCAGGCACTCAGGTTGAAGGATAAGAAAGAGCGGGCGGAGAAGCAGGAGAAGAAAGCCTTGGAGGAGGCCGAGAAAGAATTAGCAAGTACAAAAAGCGGGAAACGAGTTGCCCAGCTCGGGGAACAAAGTAAACAATCGATTGCCCCACTCATAGTGAAAGCCGCCGGTCCGAATGCCCCCGATATCATAGCAGCTGCGGCAGCACAGGGATTGACTGTAACGAGTGCCAGAAAACAAGCGGCCAACTTAAGTATGACTCTTCGTGCAGTGTTAGGCCTTGAGGAGGCGCCAATGAGTAAACCAGTAATTACATATGTGCGGAATGGGCCCCTCGTCGAGCCTGCGCAGGAAGAGGATCTATCTCAACAAACGAAAAATCTGCTAAATTGGTACAAGCGTTACATAAAAAATAAAAACGCCAAAGAATATATTTATGCGGAAGTTAGACATGAGCATCACTTCAAACATTACTATGTAACAATTCATCTGAGTGAATTGTTCCAGCTTCTCAATCTGCGCGAGCTCGACAAATCTATCATCAGTTGGGTTGCTACGTTCGTAAGTGATTTATTTCTACCCCATCTCGTTCATTGCCCGCACTATATATATGTCCTAACTATATTGTTCTGTACTCTATAATGCGGAATGAAGATCAAGGAATGCGAAGTAAGGAACATCCATGATGTTGGGTTCATTGACCCACACATCGTTAATGGATATGTGTTAAAACATCACCCCGCCGACGTGGAGGAAGACCTCGTGGCGGTTTCTTGATAAGCAGGAACTCAAAAGTGATATTCTATTTCCTTACCATTTTGGGTGAGTGTTTCTGTCTTGAGCATATTCTCTTTTGTTTACTCCATGCATGGTATGTGGCTAATCGATGAGTTATGCATGATCGTGCTTGTATCGTGTCCGCAGGTTTCACCGGATTCTCGCTAGTAATTAAATTTCACGACTCCGCAGTTCTCATCCACGACTCTCCGAATATGGATGCAAAGCTTTGGACCGACATGAGAAAAATGATGCAGAAGTAATTATTTTCATTCATTTGCGCTCTATATCGATCGGCCTATTTCGTTCATTTCCTAATATCAAGTAACTAATAACTCTCTTGTTCATTTAATTTTGTTTGCCTCGTAGGGTTTGGAGACGGTTCGTAGATGCCAAGGTCGGTGAGTTCAAAAAAGAGCTACATTTTATGCGGTCAAAGAGTGGGACTGGGGATATTCAGCCACTGACATAGGCACCCCAAATGGGCCTGCCGAAGATAGTACCCGGAATTTACTGAAGGCCCATTATCCGAAGAATAAGAAGATTCGGGAGTCCTAGTTATATTAAGGAAAGTTAGAATTGTAATAAGAAGTGTTGTTTGTAATCTGACGGGATGAGTTAGAAACCGTCCCGGAATATGTAACTTGTACGAAACGAAACCCTCGGCTCCACCTCCTATATAAAGGGGGAGTCGAGGGGTGAAGAGATCACCGAATCATTGTTCACAAACCCTAGTTTTCATAATCGTCGAGTACTTTTCGGCTGAAACCTTCGAGATATACTTACCCTCTACTTCTAACTAAACCCTAGCCTATAACCCGTAGGCATTGACAAGTTAATCCATTGTCAATTGGCGCCGTCTGTGGGAATTAGAGGCGTAAGGATCTGATCTCGATGGCACGTTCAAAGTCTTCGACATCGTCAACCGGAAGCAACACAATGGATCGAGGTAAACAGATCGCTGCTGGTCTTGTCGATTTTGTTCCTCACCCACCCTCCCATTTGGATGCATATGCGTATCTGGCGGAGCCCATGGAGATGACGTTCGGAAGATTCCACTTTTGCGTCGAGAAGGAAGGATCGTATCGTGTCGAAATTCCGATTTCGTCGGGATCGTCGGCGGTCGATTCCGATTTTTCAAGCTATACATCATCAACTGAGTCAGAAGAGGAAGAAACTTCGGAAACACGCTACGTCAGCACCAGAGCAAGAGAGAAACTCGCCAAGATCTTCGGCGACATATCATCTGAGTCATCTGCGGACTCATATATAAGCGATGACTCAAGTGATGTCGAAAGTTACAACTTCATCGACAAATCTATCACGGTGGGCGAGGTCTTCATCAATCTCTACAAGGATGTCACCAAACCCAACATAGATCTGATTACAAAATATCATCAGATTTATGCTATCGAAAACCAAGAGGAAACATCAGAGGCTTTCGACGATTTGGGTAATCCCTATGTCGATCCCTCAGATCTAAGGAGAGGTATGGGCACTAAGTATGTCGGGCCCACACCACGTGTCAGAGTTCAACTTCCACAAGCAGCCTTGGTTAGAGCTGCAAAAGCTTTAGATGGTTCGGAGCCAATGACGACAACGGCTACGGCTCAAGAACTGCAAGCTTATCAATATAGGCTCGCACGAGCTGCCAGAGAAATAGAAAAACAGACAGCTGAGTTGAACAGAGAAAGGAGGCAGCTTCTGCATCCAGCAGGAGAAGAGCAGATCTAAGTCGACAATCTAGAGTTTCGGGTGATAGCCACAGGGAGGCTCGGAACAGAGGAAGATCAAGGTTACAACATATACCCGAAGCAGAAAGAGAGCACTTGGTTCAAAACCTCGACATGTCCTTTATGTCGATAGATACAAGAGGAAACATTATCCCTAAGACACCAGAAGCTGGGTATATGGCGACACAAGCTTATATCCTCGCATCTAGGCCACCCCCAGGCGATCCAAGAGAAACATTATACAATATGGCGTTAGCAGGGGTTGGAGCTATGGGGACAGCGTTTGTATCAACGCCTCCCGAAGGAGCGGCAAGGCAAAATAGTCCACGACCTGTAGCGGCAACGGCGGTAGTTCCTGAAGGTCCAAGTGGAGCAAGAGACACAGGAGCACAAGCAAGGGTTGATAGAGCGAGGCAAAGCAGAAGGGATCATCGGCAATCACCGGAGCTTGACGACGAGGATATGTGCGGCTTACCATGCTTCACGAGGAGAGTCCGAAAACTCGAGTCCCCTCGGGATTCAAGCTACCCGATCATTTCAAAAATTCGACGGTCCGCAAGACCCGAAGATTGGCTAGTTGATTACCTCGAGACGGTGAAGTTAACTCGGAGGAACTAGGGCAACAGCCATGCAAAGTATTCAGGTGCACCTAAGTGGAGCCGCACGATCTTGGATCAAAAAGCTTCCGCCAGGATCTATCGACAGCTGGGAAAGTTTTGAGGATGTATTCGTCAAGAACTTCAGGTCCACGTGCAAAAAACCTGCGTCGTTAGAAGAGCTGAGAGCATGTCGACAAAAGCCAGATGAATCAATGAGAAAATACATCCAAAGGTGGAATATCATAAAAAACTCGGCAGAAAATATATCTGACGAGAGAGCAATAGATGCGTTTGTCGCAGGAATTAGGCGTGGAGATTTTGTCGAGGACTTGGGAAGGACCAATCCAAAAACAGTATCCGCATTAATGGAGATAGCAAATAGATGGGCAGATGGAGAGGATGCTGTCCACAACAAACGACACAGGTCACCAGAGGAGGATCGTGGTCGAAATTACCAAGCGAGGCGACGATTTCCCCGGCAGTACCCGAATTATGACGCCCCAGGGTAGATTTCGGCAAGCTTTCGGGCAAACACAGGGGGAAACAATAGAGATGATTATCAGAGAAGCAGCAAGCAGCGAGGCGAAAACAGGGAGGACTCTCGCAACAGGCAAAATAGCGGGCCTAGGTTCCCAAGGCCTTTCGTGTCACCCGAAGAAATGATGAACGGACCGTGCCAGATGCATTTTTTCATCGACAACGAACGGAAAAAGACAGTCGGGGCACCCGCAGAAAGACCGTCGAAATTTTCGTGCAATGTTCAGATATGCAGAGAACGCTCATGCTCGAGCAGCACAGAGAAATCCTCGGGAACCCAGGAGTGAAGTTCACCTGCCACCACCTCCCGCGATCACGGACGACAACCGACACCAGCTCAGAATAGCGGCAGCACCTCCACCACCACCTTATGTCGATCCTAACTCAAACGGAGCGGTGTCGATGATTCAGAAGGGAAGGCCGTCCAATAGAACTCAAAAAGTGATCTCGAGACAGGTGTTCATGGCAGAGAAAATGCCTCCACCAACAGTTGAGTACCTCAACTGGTTAGGGCAAGACATCGGCTTCACCATAGCGGATCATCCGCAGCAAGTTCCTCGACCAGGGCAGTCCAGCACTTATTCTGCCAGCAGTTATTGCGGGATTTGATGTTTCTCGAGTATTCATAGATGGTGGCAGCAGCTTAAACCTTATGTACGCAGATACATTGAGGAAGATGAACATATCCTTAGCAAACCTGAAGCCAACGGACACAAGATTCCACGGCATCACACCGGAGAAACCAAGTTATCCGTTGGGGAAGATAAATCTCGACGTTCAATTTGGAACTCGAGAAAATTATAGAATCGAGAAGCTGGAATTTGAAGTCGTGGATTTTCCGTCGCAATATCATGCTTTGTTGGGACGACCAGCATATGCTAGGTTTATGGCAGTACCACACTATACATATCTGTTGTGGAGATTGCCTGGACCAAAGGGACCAATCACGGTTAAAGGAAGCTTCGCCTTAGCTGACAAGTGCGACAAGGATTTTCATCGGTTATCAGAAACTTTCGGGATGCAAGCCGAGTATTTGGCGTCCAAAAGCATGACTGATTACGACGTATTACCAGACGTTGGAAGGCCAAATAAAGAGTCAACTTTCAATACAGAGAAAAATTCTAAGGAGGTGCAGATTCACCCGACAGACCCGAAAAAGACGACATCTATCGCAAACAACATGGATATCGCATAGGAAAGCGCGCTCGTCGAGTTCCTCCGTGAGAACTGGAAAATATTCGCATGGTGTCCAGCTGACATGCCAGGAGTACCCAGGGAACTTGCCGAGCACCACCTAAATCTGGATCCATTAGCGAGACCAATCAAACAACCTTTGCGGCGTTTTCGGAACCAAACCGCAAAGCTATGCTCGTCGAAATCAATCGACTACAAGAAGCTGGTTTTATCAAAGAGATATTCACGTAAGCCACATGGGTAGCAAATCCTGTGATGGTGCCAAAGAAAAACACTAAGGTCCTTCGCATGTGCGTCGACTTTACGTGTCTAAATAAACATTGTCCAAAGGATCACTTTCCCCTCCCAAGGATCGATCAAATTATCGACTCCACGGCTGGATGCGAACGTCTTTCCTTCCTGGACGCGTATTCTGGTTATAACCAGATCAGACTGAAAGAAGAAGATGAAGTAAAGACCGCGTTTATTACACCTTACGGCGTGTTTTGCTACAGAACAATGCCCTTTGGTCTAAAAAACGCGGGAGCAACATACCGGAGGATGATGCGAAGTGTTTGGCGACACGGATTGGGAAAAACGTGCAAGTATATATCGACGACGTCGTCATAACATCAAAAAAGGGGACAACACCGATCGAGGATCTCAAGGAAACTTTCGACAACCTCAACAAATTTTGCTCGAAGTTGAACCCAACGAAGTGTTCCTTTGGTGTCCCAGCAGGAGAACTCTTGGGATTTCTAGTCTCAGCGAGAGGGATTGAAGCAAATCCCGATAAAATACAAGCTATCGTAACAATGAGAAAGCCAACAAAGTTGAAAGAGATACAACAGCTAACTGGGCGATTCGCAGCTTTGAGCAGATTCGTCGCCAGGCTGGGAGAAAAAGCGTTACCATTTTACGCTCTGACAAAGCAAGGAGACAAATTCCAGTGGAACGAGGAGGCTGACAAAGCTTTCGAGGATTTGAAGCGGAAAATCTCGACACCACCAATTTTGGTGGCGCCGAAGGACAAGGAACCTCTCCTGCTATATATCGCAGCCACGCCCCAAGTGGTGAGCACGGTGCTAGTTGTCGAAAGAGAAGAAGAAGGAAAAACTCCACGGAGTACAGAGTCCAGTATACTTCGTCAGCGAAGTTTTATCGCCATCGAAACAAAGATACCCTCAGTACCAAAAGCTAGCATACGGAGTGTTCACCACAGCACGAAAATTACGTCACTATTTTTCGGCACATCCGATCATAGTGGTCAATGAAGCTCCTTTGTCAAATATACTGAACAATCCAGAAGCTACGGGTCGTGTCTCCCTTTGGGGAATAGAACTTTCCCCTCGGGACATCACGTATGAAAAAAGAAAGGCAATCAAGTCGCAAGTTCTGCCAGACTTCATCGCAGAGTGGATGGAGCTGCAAAACACAGGACCCCCAGACTTGTCGAGAACCTGGACCATGAATTTCGACGGGTCCAAGAGAGTAGAAGGAGATGGCGCAGGAGTAGTACTCATATCACCTGAAGGCGACAAATTGAAGTATATCCTTCGGATGACGTTCTCTAACGCATCTAACAACGAAGCAGAATACGAAGCCCTCATACACGGGATGAAGATGGCGAAAGCTTGCAGTGCAACTCGATTAAAAATCTTTGGCGACTCACAATTGGTAGCTCAGCAAGTTATGAACCAATGTGATGCAGTCAATGATAGCATGGTAGCATACAAGGAAGTGTACAATGAACTCGAGAAGCTATTTGATGGATGCGAGGTAAATCACATCAGTAGGTTAAGCAACGATGAAGCTGACGTCCTTGCAAATATCGGGTCGCAGTGCCTCCCAATCCCGCCAGGAGTATTTTGGGAAGAAATAGCGGAAAGATCTACGAAGCCAAAACAGGGGCTGAAAAAAGCAAAAGAAAAAACTTCGACATCCCTCACAGAAACCACGGAGGAGGAAGAGGAACAAGAGCTGGTGATGATGGTACAAGTTCCTTGGATGCAAGCATATGTATCATACATCCTCAGGAAAGAAACACCCGAGGATCCAGTTGAGGCAAGGCGAGTAATTCGACGCTCCAAAGCTTTCACGGTAATCAAAGGAGAGTTGTACAAACGGAGTATTTCAGGCGTCTTGCAAAGATGTGTCACACCCGAAGAAGGAAGAATAATTCTGAAGGATGTACACGAAGGAATATGCGGCCACCACGCGAGTAGTCGAGCCATCGCAGCCAAGGTCTTTCGTGCAGGATTCTACTGGTTGACAGCAATCGAAGACGCCAAAGAAATAGTAAGGACTTGCGATGCGTGTCAAAGGTTTGCCGCAAAACCTCACTCTCCGGCAGCAGAACTAACACCAATACCATTGTCATGGCCCTTTGCACAATGGGGACTTGATATGGTGGGCAAGTTACATAAGTCGTGGCCAGGAGGAAAGGAATACATGCTAGTAGCTGTCGACAAATTTACAAAATGGATAGAAGCGAAGCCGATAAATTCGCCGGACGGAGCATCCGTAGTAAAATTCATAAAAGGCCTCGTCTTCAGATTTGGAGTGCCCCACAGCATCGTCACAGACAATGGCAGTAACTTTACATCCAATGAATTCAAAGATTATTGCAAGGAAGTGGGTATCAAGTTGCACTTTGCGTCAGTTGCACATCCTCAAACCAATGGGCAAGTCGAGAAAGCCAATGGCATCATCTGCAATGGCATCAAGAAACGCCTGTTGGGACCACTGGAAAAAGCTCGGCATACCTGGCCAGAAGAACTACCAAGTGTGTTGTGGAGCATCCGAACAACACCAAATACAGCGACACAGGAAACCCCGTTCTTTCTGGTCCATGGAGCAGAGGCAGTACTACCAATAGAGATAGAGCACGACTCCCCCAGAGTCACAGAGTATAATGAAGAAACTTCCAGGATAGCATTGGAAGACGACGTAGACGCACTTGACGAAGCTCGAGACAAAGTATTATCAAGGGTAACCAAGTACAAGCAGTACTTGAAGAACTACCACAGTCGACGTTTGCGGCCAAGATCTTTTCAGGTGGGAGACCTAGTTCTTCGGCTCACGCAAAAAAGTCATGAAAAACTCGAGTCACCATGGCTTGGCCCTTACATCGTCACGGAAGTAATCGGAGGAGGAGCATACAGGATAAAGGACAAGAAGACAGGGGTGGAGGAGCAAAACCCCTGGAATGTGGCGCAGCTCAGGCGGTTCTACGCCTAGAAGTCGAAATATATAGTTCTTCTCTACAAAATACAATGTACTGAAACGCCCGCGAGTTTTCAGACGCACTCTTTTCCTTTTCGGGGCACCGAGTGGGGCCGGAAAGGTTTTTAATGAGGCGGGCTCGCGGTGCTGCAATATAATAAAGATAGTGGAGATATACTTCTTATTTTTTGACACACTCGGGGGCTCAACGCCTAAAGTCTCAAAAAACATACAATATAGATTCACTGAAATATTTCGCCTTGGTACATTAATACCTCGCCAAATATAAAAATCGGAAGACATCAATCATAAATATAGTGTCATCGTCAAAATCTCAAGTGCTTTGGTCTAAGAACCTCGCAATAAAAATATAGAACGTCGACATCAAAAATACTTGAAGATTGGCAATCCTTCAAGGGAAAAACAAGGATATCTTATTACAACAGAAAGATAAACCTTCAAGGTGGAAAAAATAGTGTAACCTTTGCCCAATTAGGCTCGGGGGCTTCAACAATATAGAGGATTTCGGCAACATACAATAAATTTCTTCGGAAATACAAAAAAAAAATCAATCAAAAAAGAGTGAGATACAAGGTTTTCAATATAGTACAAATTAGTTAAATCCCAAGATACTATCTACGGACAAGCCTCTGGTTGTTTTGTGTTCAGCATAAGAACCCTTGATAAAGAACTCTGAGTCCATCCGAAGAAGCTCATCTATCATTGATTCGGCCACAGGAGCTACCATATCATCGATTGAGTCAATATCATTTTTCCGCCGCGTTTTCTTGGCCAGACAATCAGCAACAATCTTCGTCAGGTCTAACTTTGGATGACAGATGTTTATCATAATCATGGCGAATCTCGCTCCAGCGGAGAGTTGAGCACGCACAAAGTTATGAATGCGGGGAGCATCTCTGAATACCTCTAATAATTCAGGAAGGGTTTTGGAACCTCATTTCAAGGAAATAAATTCCTATAGACAAGGGTTAATGTTGTCGTGCAAAAATTGAGAAATTCGCGTACTTGGCAAGCACGGTCTTGGAACCTAACAATTTGTTGGGTTCGTTCAGGAGTGGCCCAGAACAAACAGCCATGGTTAAGGGAGAGATTGACAAGAAGATTTGTTCTCTCGTTCACTCTCTGATCTTCGGCAGCAGCATCAAGAACCGAGCCTATTAAGCACCAAGGCAAAAAAAAATTGAAGAAAGGCACAGCAAAATAAAGAGAAGGCATCATGAGATCGCAAAAACGTACCCAACATATCCGTGCTAGCTTCCAAGCATCAGCTCGAGCATACTATTTTCTCGGGTCGTGGCTCCCTTCGCTTCTAATACAAGAAGCATCCTTGGCAGCTATAGCTTCTTTGGCTTGTTGGAGAGCAAGTTTTTCTTGCTCGGATGCTTTCCGAGATTGTTCCATCATTGCCGTAGTTTGTTTCTTCACAGATTGAAGTTGTCGTCGAAGTTCTTGCAAATCTTCCGACAAATGTCCGCTTGACGAACCTTCGAGGGGATTGTGGTCGACTAGTACTTTCCTCGAGAAGGAAGATGCAGTGAAGCAACGGCGTAAGTAGGAGGGGTCGAGTAATTATCAAATATTAACTGGAAAAGATAGCCCCAGGATCAATGATAAGAACGAAGAGGAATTTCATTACTTTCTAGAAAATTTACACGGACATTACAAAAGAAGTTTTACAGAGGGACTAACAGAGTAACTGTCGCCAAGGCTAAAATGGCGACAAGAGCAAAAGAAACAGAGAAAGAAAAAACAAGGAGGCATGCACCTAGACCTCCGGCCTCGATGAGCTTGGAGTCGAAGCTGGCTTGATCCCGAGATACGCCAAGATTTTCTTTGCGTTGGGTTTGGCTGCCTTAATCAGCCGACCTCCATCTCGACCGCTCTATCCGATCGGTGTCGCCAACTTTCGCCCGACCGATATTTTGCTGGCTATCGGCGACCAAGGCAACAGTGCTCTCAACAGCGACCTTCATATTCTCATGACGCACCCTCAGACCAAGATCTTCTGATGGATCAAAGCACTCGGCCAATTTAAGGAAAGTCGCGGGTTCCTCTTTCTTTGGGAAGAAATAGGGAAAGAGCCGCGACAGCCCTGCTTTGGCATGATCAATGCCTTCGCGTGCCTCAGACCCATGAAACTCGAGGAATGAAAGGGCGTCAAGAAGAGCATCGTTTTCGGGTTCTTCGAGTTCAAACTCTTGAGCTGTTCTATCTGTCAAGAAAGAAACTTATTGAGCAACAAATGAATGCAGAGAAGAAAATACAAAGGATATGAAGTGGTTCAGATACTTACTGAGGAAGCGGCGACTTTGCGTCCTTATACGCTTAAGGATAGCTTCCTCGCGAGCAGATTGTGCAGCTATGTGTTCGCTCAGTGAATTCTCGGCAGCGTGAAGTCTCTTTCTAAGATCTTCGACACCAGCAGCTTCAGTCTTGGCCTTATCAGCCTCTGCTCTAGCTTGAACAGCGTCCAACTCGGCCTTTTTACGAGCCTCTTCACTTTGCTCTAATTTTTGAGCTAGTGCATTGGAGCGCTTGTTGATAGCTGCCAATTTCTCTGCCAAGAAAGATAGAATTTTGCTAAAGTATCGACAACAAAAGAGTAACAGAGTAATGGAAAAAAAGAAAGCAGCAAGGCATTACCTTCAGTCTGGTGAGCATATTCACGATACCCAATGAATTGAGCACCAATGCGAATAAGCTCTTTGATCATGGGCTGTTAAGGAAAGAAAAAGACAAAGCAAGAAAAATTTCGGTATGAGAAAAATATAATGGCATTTAGAAGCAAACAGAAGTATAGACAGTGACAAGGGTATGGAGAACTTACATCATCCAAGAGAGGGTTCGAAGAGCTACCCAAATGGAGACTTGGCTCCGGAATTGCTTCAGTCCTTGCCCTTTTCGGTGAAGGGACAAGGGGGCTCGAAGGAGGAGTAGATGTGCCGACGTTTTGTGGAGGAGGCAAAGATTCTTCTCCTTCAACTGGTTTCTCCGAAACAACTAGAGTATGTGACGTACTCGTTCGAGCAGCCACATCCAAAGTTTGTGTTTGTTCGTCATCATCACTGTCGAAAAAAGGTGGCAGCATAAAAAGCAAGGCAAAATTCTTCGAATAAAAAAATAAAAAGAGACAGGGAACTTACGAACTGATGAGACTCTCGAGATATGGGTCATAAGCCGCCTTTCGCGGTGAAGGAGCAGTTTCTTCGGGTTGAGAGGTCCCGGAATCTTCGACATCACTCCTCTTCCTTTTGTTCTTTGGAGAAACAGCAGGAGGAGGAGATTGTGCGAATGTAGTACCTTCGAAGCAGCATCCTTTTCAATAGATCCCGCAGATTTTCGAGAATCGCGGGTTCATTCACAAAAGAGGGGGCCTCCTGGTTGTCATCAGAAATAACGGCCCTTTCCTCGACATCTCCACCCTCAGGAAGAGGAGGAAGAGAGGCCATAGTAGGATGGTTCTGCAGAAAAATAACGACAAGAGAAAAATTAGAGGGATATCAATACAGTGAGATACAGGGAAAGTTCAAAGCAAGATAAAAACTCGAGAAGATAAAATACCTCGGGGAGAGGATTAGTGGAGCTGTATGGTTCCACGCGGCATGAGGAAGGAATAGGATCCCTCTTGCTCAGCGAGGAGATTCTTCGGATCAGCTTCTCCAAGTCCTTCACGTAAAGATCATTGGAGAGCCTATTGGCGTCATTTTCACCAGCATACGTCCAAAGGGGATTTTTGCGGGCCTGAAGAGGCTGCACTCTAATCCTAAGAAAGTAGGCAGTGATTTGAACACCAGACAGCTCTTTGCCTCGAGTATTTTGAAGCTGGTGGATGCGAGACATAAGCGCTTCTGTCGCCTTTTTCTCTTCCTCGGAAACTTCAGCATCCCAGGAGCGGCGGCGTTGGATTTTGGCACTTTCGTCGAAAGGAATTATGTTGTGTTCGACAGAATTGGCACTTTCTTCGTGTATGTAGAGCCACCTTTTGCGCCATCCTTGGACAGAATCAGGAAATTTGACGTCGAAGTAGTCAACGTCAGTTCGAACACAGATAACAACACCACCTATGTTGTAGGTGGAGTTGTGGGAGCCATTACGGCGAAGGCAGAAAATGCGTTTCCACAAAATCCAATTAGGAGGGGTTCCAAGAAAGCATTCGCACAGCGTGATGAAGATAGAAATATGGAGGATGGAGTTAGGGGTCAACTGGTGCAGCTGAATCCCATACACAAAAAGAAGGCCGCGGAGGAAATCGTGGATTGGGGTTGAAAGGCCGCGGATGAGGTGATCAACGAAACTAACCCGGTACTCCATTGGAGGGTCTGGGTAGCTTTCTTCGCTGGGAAAGCGGATGGCGTCCTCCTTCTTCATCAGGCCAAGCCTCTTCAGCAGGTTGACATCTTGATTGGAGATCTTAGATCTCTCCCACTCAAGGTCTTCAGCAGCCATCTTGGATTCCGGAGTGCTGTGGCGAGTGAGTCGCGTGCGCGGTGGCATCAATGGCGCTGGAAAAGCTGTGCTCGTGCGTGCGGAAGCTCAAAGAGAATTGGGCGCAAGAGAAGTTTTTGCAAAGAAGAACAGATGTGCGGCGCGAGCGAAGGGGAGAACCGAGGTTGAAGAAAGGTTTATATAGGAATTGGGCGAAGCAATGCACCGTTGGATGAAGAAATCGTGTGGTCAAATAGCAAAGGTTAAAAAGGTATTTTTACTACAATGGAATAGAACAGGCGTTACCGTACGTGCGCCAGGAAAAGCGGAGGACGTGTGTCACCCACTTGCACGACGTGTCAACAAGGTGGAAATAATGGACCCACAAAGCAGAAAAATCTTGGTTGTTACGGAAGATGAAGTGAATTTGACTAAGGAAAGCATGTCGACAAGAAAAATAAAAGAAGATTGGCGACAGAAGAGGTTATCTGAATACTTCGATAGCCTTTGGTCAAATACAAGTTTTTGCCCAAATGCTCGGGGGCTACTTCGGTAAAAGTTAAAATTTCGAGTATGGAAAAATAGAAATTGTGGGAGCCTACAACCAAGCACAAGTTCTTGGCTGTAGCCTCGGGGGCTACTCCCATCGGGAGCGCTGTTCGCGCACCCGAGAAATGAAAAGAGGATCATATCAGGAAATAATGACAATATAGCGACAAGGTGGACTAAAATGTTGAGCCTACAACCAAGCACAAGTTCTTGGTTGTAGCCTCGGGGGCTACTCCCATCGGGAACGCTGTTCGCGTGCCCGATGAAATGAAATAAAAAAAAAAGAGAAGAGATAGCAAAGCAAGAGGGTATATTTCGAGTTATAACTAACTCTACATATACTCCCATCGGGAGAACAATATAAGTCATATTTGACAAGATAAAATGTGCTATTCCAGCAGCCGGAAAAGCACTCGACAATATATTCTCAGAATGCCAAAGTTGCGATCAATTTCTGAATGCCGCAAAATTGCGAAGGTAAGACCCCAGATCCGTTCTGCTGGGCGTGGCATCGCCGAAGACTGCGCTCTGCTACTTTTATCCGTATCAACAGATACGAAGAAAAATCCTAACGGACGCGTTAGGTACCCGATAAATTTGACTGGGGACTCGACTGAATGGTAAGACCTTAAGCGGCACTCGTCGAAGTTTACACCAGTATCCCGAGATCATGTCCAGGGACGTGATCTTGAAGTAGGTTTTTGCGGATTGCCACTAGAGCAGTTAACTAGTACCTGATCCGTCAGATGAACTAGCCCCAACTACCATTATCCCTGTACAATATAGATTTTTATATGAAGAAGTATAAAAGAGCTAAAGCTTTCGCATAAAAATAAACAGTGGAGATTTTCCCTGACCCTACGATTCAAGCAAAATCTCGGGGGCTACTGACATAGGCACCCCAAATGGGCCTGCCGAAGATAGTACCCGGGATTTACTGAAGGCCCATTATCCGAAGAATAAGAAGATTCGGGAGTCCTAGTTATATTAAGGAAAGTTAGAATTGTAATAAGAAGTGTTGTTTGTAATCTGACGGGATGAGTTAGAAACCGTCCCGGAATATGTAACTTGTACGAAACGAAACCCTCGGCTCCACCTCCTATATAAAGGGGGAGTCGAGGGGCGAAGAGATCATCGAATCATTGTTCACAAACCCTAGTTTTCATAATCGTCGAGTACTTTTCGGCTGAAACCTTCGAGATCTACTTACCCTCTACTTCTAACTAAACCCTAGCCTATAACCCGTAGGCATTGACAAGTTAATCCATTGTCAGCCACCGGGGACCAATCTATGTGGATACTATGTTTGTGAGATGATCCGGAGATACACCTCTGAGCGGGTTCCGTGTGATAAAAATGTCAAGAGGAATAACCTCCGGAAGATGCTTACTCCAGAAGCTCGCTTCCGACCACTTCAAGAGGAACTAGCTGGATGGTTCGTGAGGGAAGTCGTCGATCCTAAAGGAGAACACTATGTAGAGGACGTAGAACTTTATATGCACTAAATTGTGTATGGAAACTTGTTCAAAATTGTATATGTTGGTCATCCGATATTGAATATATATTGTATATTCCTCTTGAATTCTCTTTGGTTCTAATTTCAAATTTGTTTGAAATTGTACATTCATATGCATGTATGTAGTACCGTAGAATATATGAAACTCCTTCAAAATTAAAATAAAACACAAAAAAAATAAAACAATACAAATTAAAAAGAAAACAGGTTTAGGGGGGGCTAAAACCCTAAACCTGCGGCGTCCTTTAGTCGCGGTTGGCCAGGAGAACCGCGACTAAAGGTCCTCCGCTCTGACGGACTGCTGGCGGCCACGTGGACGCGCCTTTAGTCGCGGTTCGTAAGGAACCGCGACTAAAGGGGGGGGGGCCTTTAGTCGCGCTTAATTGGTCACGGTTGCGCAACCGCGACTAATGGCAGTTGCGAACCGCGACCAATGGCCGTTTTTCTACCAGTGCGCACATCAGGATGATTCTTAGGCTTACGAAGCTGAAGCTTTTTTACTTCGCGTTCTTTGTTAACATCCACACATGACACGCAGACAATATCACGAGATAGGGATGCACAGATAATTAAGGCCCACGCCGAGCGTTAGCTTGGTTGAAAACCTCAACCGCCAGAGCCGTTGGATCTTACTTTAAGTGTGAGATCTGGAGCGTTTCCGACCAATGCAGCAGCAAACCTTCCCACGCAATATAAAAGTTTACCCATACCCATATCCGGCGGGTATCCGTACCCATTGAGTACCCGGTGGGTAGGTTAAATTGTACACAAGTCACTCGCAATTTTACATTTATCAATAAAAAATTCAATTAAAAAATGAATTATCTCAACTCGATAACAAGTAGTTTAGTACATAACAATTAAAAAATATGAAAATTTCATTCTCATATAGTAACTCATAAGTAAACAAAGGTAGATATTCACGTAAGAAATTGATAATAAACAGGCAGGGTATGGGTATACCCGCGGGTACAAAGCTATACTCGTGTCCTGCCCATGACTTAACTGGTAGGGTATGGGTACTACCCATGGGCATGAAAGTGTATCCATACCCTGCCCATGCGGGTACAGTACCCGCGGGTACCCGTACCCGTGGGTAAAATTGCCATCATTATTTAGAACGATCTTCATGTAGCAAACAGATCAAATGCGCAACATGTTCCACTGAACATAGTATTTGAGGAAAATCAATTGCAACACATACAACATAAACATTAACAAACACAATAACATGAAATGAACTTTGAGGCGTGATGGCAACATCCAGGAAAAGCCCATAATCATCGCAATATGTCACATGTTTGTATGTAGCAGAGGATCGATAGACGAGCTTTTCGAAACATTGTTCCCATCATAAAAAAAATCTAAAAAAATCACTAACCTCCACCATAGAATATGGAGCAATGAATCCGATGACGACACTTTTTTTTGTATCCATCCGTGGAAAGTCCGCCACCGGCGGCACTGGGTGGGATTTGCCCAACGGCAACACCGAGGGAGGAGGGGGAAAGGGGGCTGGGAGGAAGGGTGGTAGGTTTCGCCCCGTCGCTCATGGGGAGCAACAGGAGCGAAACGTTCTATTTATGTCGCTTCTGCCTAAACTCTTTCATCCCCAATTCACTAGGTAGATGCAGCGTATAGGGTATTGCACAAAATACACTAGGACTTGTGGAAAAAAGTGAGAATTAAACTGCCTGGCCTAATACGCTCTACCAAACATACTTTTAGACTTAAGTACTGGAGATTTTGGTGTTTGGTGGGATAATTCCGACAAACCACAAAAATACCCTAGTACCAAACAACAGAATAAAGGAGACAATGCACATCAATATTTGAGCGCGAATCGGCCCTACCTAGGCGCCACATATGATGTACTACCTCTGTTTAAAAATAAGTGTCTTATTTTTGATACGGATGTATCTAAATGTATTTTAATTATAGATATAAATATTCATTTTTTTTGATAATGGGCGCTTTATTACTTTTATAAAAAAACATTACACCCGACCTCTGCATAACTGGGATGCACACAGCCGTTCCACACCACATATTACAAGCAAAAAAAATTGAAGTCCACGACATGCTCACTATAAAGGAGGGTTTTTTTAAAAAAGAAGCCTAAGGCGGCAGAGGATCAGTCCGCAAATCACGCTGCCATCCATGTTGGGAAAAAGTATCGATATAAGGTAGAACCTATCTGGATAGCTGATCATATAGATCTAGCAAATTTATACTAGAAAAATAAGTGCTTTATAGTATTGTCATGATGATAAGAAAATATACTTTTTACCTCCATGCCAATTGCTTTTTGCAAGGTTATCTTTGATGAGGATTACCCCTCGACGAAGGTACCACACGAATACCTTGGTTTTAAGAGGGATCTTCATCTTCCAAATTTTCTTATTATTATCAACTGGAATATCGGGTTGAACTAAAGCATTATACATCGAAGCAACAATGAATTTAGCATTCTCGGTACGACTCCAGTGAAATACATCCGATCCCTGCGACAAATGGACCGACTCCAGTCGCTGTAACAAAGCATTCCATTATGCTTGTCTAGGACCAATGGGACTTTTTCTGAACGATACATTCGGTGGGAAGGTTTCCAACACCTCAGCAATAGTATCGTTCTTATGTCGCACAATATTATATAATGCCAGATATTGTTCATGGAGCGTAGCATTACCAAGCCACTTATCCTCCCAAAATATAATTTATGATCCATCGCTAATAGAGAAAGAACCATATGGGAAGAAGAATTTCTTCGTTGCCATAAGACCAATCCAAAAGTGAGAGAGTCTTCCGGTTTCCAAGAAACCTGGGACAAAGCTTTTGAACCAATATACTTCCTCCTAAGGAGGGTCTGCCAAATCCCTTGCTCAGTTAGAAGCTTGAACAACCATTTACCGAGCAGGGCCCTAATCTTGATCTCAAGGTCTTGAATTCCAAGACCTCCCTGATTTTTTGGGCGACAAACCACACTCCATTTAGTTAGTTGATATTTCTTCTTTTTATTATCCCCTTGCCAAAAGAATCTTGATCGAAAATAATCCAATCGTTTTAAAACTCCTTTTGGAAGTTGGAAGAATGATATCATATACAGTACCATGTTGCTTAGTACTGAATTGATGAGAACCAATCTTCCACCCAAAGATAAAAGTTTTCCTTTCCAGCTACATAATCTAATTTTTAGCCTCTCCTCAACCAATTTCCATTCTGCATTTGTAAGTCTCTGATAATGAATCGGAATACCCAAATACTTAATAGGAAACTGGCTTTACCAGTAACCAAATAAATCGGCATATGAGGTAGCATCATTTATAGCCTCGACAAAGCAGAACAATTCACTTTTATGGAAATTTATTTTTAGACCCGATAATTGCTTGAACGCTGACAAAATGAACTTCAGGTTTTGCCTTTTCCATGTTCCATAAATTTTTTTGTATCATCCGCGTATTGAAGAATGAATAATCCACCATCAACAAGATGGGGAACCACACCTTCAATTAGGCCATCAGACTTAGCACGCGCAATCATAACATCGAGCATATCAGCCACTATGTTAAATAGCATTGGCGATAATGGGTCACCCTCTCTCAGCCCCATCTTGGTCTGAAAGTATTTGCCAATGTCATCGTTGAATTTAATGGCTACACTTTCTCCTAAGATGAAACTTTGGATTAAAGCACGCCCCTCATCAGAAAAACCTTCCATTCTGTGAGTCTGCTAAAGGAAAAAACCATTTAACCTTATCATATGTTTTTTCAAAATCAATTTTTAAAATTACCCCATTCAAATTTTTCCTATGTATCTCGTGGACCGTCTCATGAAGGACAAGTACCACATCTATGATATTACGTCCTTGCATAAACGCGGTGTGAGAAGGATATATTCATATCTAGAAATAATTGAGACACTTATTTTTTGTAGAGGGATTATATCTTTTTTTAGGGAAGAAGTATGATCTATACTGACGAGTGTGAGCGTGTCAAGTTGTGAGCTGTGCACACACTGTCAGAAAATAAAAACAGCTGCCCAACCTGGATTTACTGTCTCGTGATCTTTACCAAAAGCATAGAATCGCATCCTGTCTTTTACTTGGCTTGTAGTCCAACCTTCTTCTGTCATGCAACTTAGCCACCGGCCGACTGCATGCACATGCTACATGAATCAAATACATCCTGTGCACGTATGCTTGCCTCTTAGGAAATTCCAAGATGTATTAGCTTGCTATAGGATAGGAAGGAGGAAATCGCTCGAGTGATCGAGCTGCGTACCGATCGATCGATCGATCATTTCCATGGCGACCAGTCTACTGAACCTTCTCCTTATGGAGGTGGCGGCCATCGTCAGCATCATCCTGCTGGCTCTCCTCGTCGTGATCAGCTCCTACCGCCGGCGCGCCGGCCACCCGGCCCTCCGGCTCTTCGTGTGGGCCGCCTCCACCCTCTTCCTCCCCCTCGTATCCTACGCGGTCTCCGCGGCCGCCAAGTGGGACGCCGCGCGCGTGCCCCTCCTCCTCGCCTGGACCGTCTTCCTCCAGATCCTGCGCAACACCATCGACACCGCCCGATGCTCCTCCCTCACCATCGACAGCAACGCCTCCGGCGGCAGCAAGTTCCGCCCCTCCGTCGAGCAGCTGGCGCGGATGGGCTGGGTGGCGTTCCTCATCATCAGCAGCGGCGGAAATGCAGGCAGCCCTGAGCTCACCGGCATGCTTCTTTGGCTGTGGGTGCTGAGCCTCCTCAAGCTCATCCACCGGCTCGTCGCTGCAGAGCTCGCCAAGAGCTCCTTTGCCGTCGGGCTCAATGCGTACCTCATCTCCGACTACATGAAACAACTCTACTGCCAAGAGCAAGGAGAGGACTCGGACGGCGCGCAAGATGGCGTGCCGCCGTACTTGGTGATGGGCGAGGAGAAGCTACACATCGAGGCCAGGCCACAGGGGTACCGAATCGGCCGGACATCTCCGGCGTCCGTCGATGCCGGGCACGTTGTCACCATGGACAGGATATGGCGGCTTTCTGCCGCCGGAGACTCGCTCCTCGCGTGTTCTCCGCACATCAAGGATCTCTGCCTTTCCTTTGCGCTGTTCAAGCTGCAGCTCCGTCGGTTCCTCGGGTGCCCCCTCGCGGAGGTGGGCTCTCGCCGAGCTTTGGCATGACAGAGCTGCAACTTGCAGCTCCTACTTTCTTCTACCTCTCACTCTCAATCTCTTGTATTTCTCACACAAAAACTCAGAACACACACGGAGGGAGACGAAGTACTTGGGCTTCGGCTGTTTCACACAACCCTCAGCTTTTTTCTGCTTCTCTCGTATAAACATGATGAGTACATGGCCTTATATAGTGACTCACATACGCAGCTAAGGCACCACATTCGCCACTAATCTCATGCACGATACACCACTCTCGCCACTAACTCAACTAACTCATATACTCACGCACTAAGCCTAACAGCTAACCTGATCAGCTCCTAGAATCACTCTAGGCAGAACACGACCTGGCCTGGCACACATGCAGCTAGCTAACACAGCTAACAACCTAGAGCATGCATGACGGCTTCTCGCCATCGTCAGCATCTCACCAGCACGCCGCTTCGCACGGCCGCACCAGCATCCCACCTTGCATCTCTGGTGTCTGCACCTTGCCGATCTAAGTACTGAATTACAACTAACTATATGCAGGAAACAAACAAATGCAGATACAAGAGAAATTAAGATTAGAGCTAACAATCACCCCCTAATCTTAATTCTCAATTTTTCGTGGAGCTTCAGAGAACATTCAGCTCGTCGTAGACGAGCAGCGCCTTCTCTTCTTGGCCATGGATGGCGCCTTCACTGCTGCTGCCTCCGTTCCGTCTTGCCGCTTCTCACGGTGTCGATTGGCTCCATGGGCATCTCGTCGTGCTCGCCGCATCGCACGGCAGCCCAGCTTCTCACCTCCTTCGCGCCTTGCGCCGCAACCAGCTGCCAGCAGCATCGTGCCGCGAACGACCTCGACCTCACGCCGCCAGCCTCCACTTCGCATGGAGTCCAGCGCGACCACCGCCGCAACCGCACCGTCGCCGTCGCCATCTCACATGGAGTCGGCCGAGCGGCCGCCACCGCCCAGGATCTTTAGGCTCTGATACCAATTGACAGAGCTGCAACTTGCAGCTCCTACTTTCTTCTACCTCTCACTCTCAATCTCTTGTATTTCTCACACAAAAACTCAGAACACACACGGAGGGAGACGAAGTACTTGGGCTTCGGCTGTTTCACACAACCCTCAGCTTTTTTCTGCTTCTCTCGTATAAACATGATGAGTACATGGCCTTATATAGTGACTCACATACGCAGCTAAGGCACCACATTCGCCACTAATCTCATGCACGATACACCACTCTCGCCACTAACTCAACTAACTCATATACTCACGCACTAAGCCTAACAGCTAACCTGATCAGCTCCTAGAATCACTCTAGGCAGAACACGACCTGGCCTGGCACACATGCAGCTAGCTAACACAGCTAACAACCTAGAGCATGCATGACGGCTTCTCGCCATCGTCAGCATCTCACCAGCACGCCGCTTCGCACGGCCGCACCAGCATCCCACCTTGCATCTCTGGTGTCTGCACCTTGCCGATCTAAGTACTGAATTACAACTAACTATATGCAGGAAACAAACAAATGCAGATACAAGAGAAATTAAGATTAGAGCTAACATGGCATTCTTGCAGGAGGGCATCCTCGGGGGGAGTCCCGAGAGAGCTTTCGCGGTGATCGAGACCGAGCTGTCCTTCCTCGCTGACTTCCTCTACTCCAAGCTCACATGTTTCTACGCCAGCGGGTGGTGGTTCCCGGTGCTCAATTCCATCCTCGTGCTCACGATGTGGACCAGTTGCCTCGCGACCGGCGGAGCCATCGTGCATGACATGACCAACCAAGGCACGACACTCGCCCAGGAATACAAGGACCTCAGGAGTTACCTGCAATACCACGACACCGTGTTCCACGCCATTGTCAGCCTGGACGTGCTGGTCACCGTGTCCTTCATCGTCGCCATCGTGTTCACGGAGGGGTGGGAGATCGCCAACTACGTTCGCTCCGACTGGATCAAGGTGGCCACCGTCTGCGAGTATGCGCGCCGGCCATCGTGGCGCAAGTCGCGATGGACTCGCAGCAAGCTTGGCCGCGTTCTCCGGTTCAAGGCCGTCCAACGCTGGGACGACCGGTTCGGCCAAACGTCCGTCCTGCAGTCGCGGTTGTGCTACTGCGGATGCGTTTCCCGGCAGGTCGACCGGATCGCAAAGACTTCGGTGGCCGTGCCGGCGTCGGTGAAGTCAGCCATCGTGGCCACATTGAGGACAAACCAAGGAACACTTGGAAACGGTGTCCTATCGTTACAACGCAATGCTGTAGCCGATAAGCTCATGTGGGCGTGCAGCCTCGCCGCCGATGACAAGAGCATCTCGGAGCAGATCCTTGTGTGGCATATCGCCACAAGGCTACTCGAGATCAAGCGCTCGGAGGGAGCTCATGGCATCGGTGACGGTGACAGCGATACGGTGGTCGTGGCAACACACCTGTCGCGGTACTGCGCATACCTCGTCGCGCTGAAGCCAGAACTTCTGCCGGACCACCCGGCATGGACGGAGGAGCTCTACGAGGGCGTCGTAGAGGAGGTGACGAGGGTGCTCGCGCGCTGCGCCGGGCCGCTGGTGCGTTACGACCGTGCGGCGACGTGCTTCGGAGGAAGCATGAACGAGACACTGAGGAAGGCTGGGAAGCTCGCCCGGCAGCTGGCGGAGGAGGTCGGCGACGAGGAAGTGGTGTGGATGGTTCTAGCCGATTTCTGGACGGAGCTCCTCCTCTTCCTGGCGCCGTCGGAGAACGTCACGGCGCATGCCAAGTCGCTCCGCCGTGGCGGGGAGTTCATAACTGTGTTGTGGGCATTGTTCGGGCATGCCGGCATTGTTAGTCGGCCCGAGAGTGATGTATGACTAAACATTTGGCTGATAATAACATAATTTCATTTTCGTTTGTTAATATAAGTTGTTATAACCCTCAAAAATATTTTCTAATTACTCTTTCTGTCGAAGTACTATATTTAGATCATGCACTTCATTTGTTTGATTTTGCTATTTTCTTGGTTATCTATTTTTTTGTAAATATCAATCATATAGACTCTACAGGGCGTATATTAATCGGGTGTTTCTAACGCTCAATCGACTGAGACTTAACTTATGTCTCAGTCGAATTACATCAGCGTATTTCAATGCGGGTCTAAACAAAGTACAAACAACAACAACACGAATCTTTAAGCAGAGCAAAATCCAACACTGGACCACGTGAGTGAGACATAAGCTATATCTCAGCTAGCTGGAACTTAGCATAATTAGTTAGCTCAGCCACCTAGCCACGAGAATATAGCTCCCTCTATCAAAAAATTATAATTTGAAATGTCGAAAATTTTTGACAAAACATTTTACATGTACATCTCCACAATATACGTACGTTCGTCAAGTTTCGCGAGGAACCAATATGTTTTGTGGTCCGTGTAAAAAAGGGAAAATTTATCTCCTGAAAAGCCTTATTTTCAGCATTGAATTTTATCTTTTTTACACACGTCACACGATAAGTTGGATTTTTATGAAACGACTTTGTGAGCGCGTAGCACATGAAGATGTACGTTCGAATTTTTCGTTTCAATTTTTTGAAATTTCAAAATGTATGTAACATGCATTTTAAAATAAAGGGAACATATGCTCCTATGTGCCAAAACACCATTCCCGTTGATTTTCATCATGTTCAGAATATAGCATTGATTTTTCTCATGTTCAGATAGAGGGAATATTTGGAGGCCGCGTTTAGACAAGAGTAGCAACTGTTTGCTGGTTAGTCCAAACCAGCCAACGCCCCATAAGAAAAACGGTATTGCTAAGTTTAAGCAACGAATGCACAACCTACGGGCCTGACTAGGTACCCTCTAACGCCGAGCACTGCTCCAGGCCTAGCTCGAGAGCCAACATACCATGTGACGCCCCCTCCCAGCCCCTAGACCTCTCCTGCCATTGCCCTCTTCGCTCTCTCCTCCTATGCAGGAAAGGCAACAGAGGCGACTTGCTTTCCGGCGTTGGCTCCGACGTCTCCCCTTCCCGGCCGAGGCCGAGGGCCTCGTGCTCGTTGGTGTGGAGGGGGTCGCCAGATCTGACGACCGGACTTGTATAGCTGTAGGTTTTAGGCCTAGTAGCTTAGGGTTTCGGTTGTCCACCTGTGGCCTTGGCGACAACGGCGGTAGCTTCTAATAAAGGTGCTCTAGCGACATCCTCGACGGGGATGGACCGGGAGCCATGGTCTTTCGAGCGGGGATGACGTGGCGGCGGCGCTGTCTTCGATGCGATCTTTTGTCCTTGGTCTCCGCCGTCGCGACGGCGCTCGCTCTAGCGCCGGAGTGGGAGTCTGCGAGGTTGTACAGGAGCTGGTCCCGCTTGCTGTCGGCCATGGCGGCAGCGGCGGTGGACACTGAAGCTCACTTGGATCCGTGCTGGGCAGGTGGATGCTGGCTGGAGGATCTGTCTTTCTCCCACAAATTTGCAGCGCAGCAGGGGGCGCGCCAGGTTTGGGTTTGGAGGTTCTTCGCCGTCCCTTCTTCCGGTGGTTGCTCGGGCGACTTCGGAGACTGGCAGCGAGCGATGGTTGCTGCACAAAGGATCTGAGGGACCGTTTTGTAATTTCGTTTCTTTCAGGTTTCTTTGTGTAAGTGTGCGTGGACAGCTGGGTTTCCGGAGTCTTCTCTTGTACGTGTACGTGTCATGTACGATCTATTATGAATGAAATGGTACACGTATTGGCACTCAAAAAAAAAAGGTCTCCATTAGATCTACAATGAATCCAAAGGCTTAGCTCAAGACGAAAATAAAAGATAAATTAGATCACGAAACCTTAAACTCCCACGATCCCTTCTTTTAGGATTAGTATCTACTCTCAGAAAGATTAGGATCAGTATCAATTACCGCCACAAAGTTTGCGGAAAACCAAAACTGATCTCGGGTGCATATGCACCCTATATGTATAAAACATATTTCAAAAACCAAAAAAATTTAGGGAAAAAATTTCCCATGTACAGAGATATGTTCTATGTGTGCGCGTAAAGTTTCACATAAAACTGACAATTTTTGTATCCTATGTAAAAAAGACAAACAATGATTCGAGAAATAGACTATTTTAGCACAAAAAATTTGTGTTTAAAACATATCTGTTTTTGCTGAAACAACATTATGAGCACGTAACATGTCAAGGTATACACAAAAAAAATTTATTTGTATTTTTTTAACATTTGTAAATATATTTAATATGCATTTTAAATAAAGGGTGTTTCTGCACCACCCTGTCCACAAAGTTTGGTGCTTATTAGTTCCATCCCCAGCGCACCACATAAAAAGCAGCAACCCATTTGGTTTCCTACTGTTGTGGGTATACTTTATGGGTATATCAACGGCATGGTCTAGATCCGGCAAGTCCAGGTGGCCCGCAGATGGTGATGTGGCATGTGGCCCATCGGGCGGCCCAGTTGTTGTAGATCCTGAAGGATGAAGTCCAGCCCAGGAACAGGAAGCCGGATCCCAACCGACCTGCGAGGTAGGCCGGATCCGTGAAGGCCCATGAAGTATCCTGATGGAAGGCGGATCCTTTACGTACACGGCAAGATATTATACCGTAGTTAGGCAACTTGTATTCCGGCTAGGACTCTCCATGTAAACCCTAGATCCGTGCGCCTTTATAAGCCGGATCCCGGGAGCCCTAGAGGCACAACCACAACTCATTGTAACAACGCGAAAGCGCCCACATAATTCCAGACAAGCAGCAGTAGGCCTTGCCATCGTGCATGTGTTCCGGAGCTGGGTAAATCGCGTACCACCGTCCCGTGTGCACTCCGCCCTATAGCCCCTACTTCTTCTCCCCCTCGTGAGGATCCCTCCTCTGAGGTACCGTCGAATAGGCAACGACAGTTGGCGCCCACCGTGGGGCCAGCGGCATCTGGAGGCCGGAACCGGGAGGGTTCCGCCATGGGAAGCTACAACGAAACCATCGCCGTGGGGCGTGTCCTTTACGCCGGGAACTTACCGATCGTCCCTCCGGACGAGTGCTGGATACCGGCTAAAACCGACCCCGTCAAGCTCTCCATCGTCCCGATTTGCGGCATACACATCTTCATCGGCGAAACCATCGATTCCGACGGGAACTGATACGCCTCCGACGTATCGATAATTTCTTATGTTCCATGCCACATTATTGATGTTATCTACATGTTTTATGCACACTTTATGTCATATTTGTGCATTTTCTGGAACTAACCTATTAACAAGATGCCGAAGTGCCGCTGCTGTTTTCTGCTGTTTTTGGTTTCAGAAATCCTAGTAAGGAAATATTCTCGGAATTGGACGAAATCAAAGCCCAGGGGCCTATTTTCTCACGAAGCTTCCAGAAGTCCGAAGGAGAGACGAAGAGGGGCCACGGGGGAGCCAAACCCTAGGGCGGCGCGGCCCCCTTGGCCGCGCGGCCCTATGGTGTGGGGCCCCCGTGCCGCCTCTTGACCTGCCCTTCCGCCTATAAAAAGTCTCCGTGACGAAACCCCCAGCACCGAGAACCACGATACGGAAAACCTTCCGCAGACGCCGTCGCCGCCGATCCCATCTCGGGGGATCCAGGAGATCGCTCTCCGGCACCCCGCCGGAGAGGGGAATCATCTCCCGGAGGACTCTACGCCGCCATGGTCGCCTCCGGTGTGATGTGTGAGTAGTCTACCCCTGGACTATGGGTCCATAGCAGTAGCTAGATGGTTGTCTTCTCCCCATTGTGCTATCATTGTCGGATCTTGTGAGCTGCCTAACATGATCAAGATCATCTATCCGTAATTCTATATGTTGCGTTTGTTGGGATCCGATGAATAGAGAATACTTGTTATGTTGATTATCAAGACTATGTCTATGTGTTGTTTATGATCTTGCATGCTCTCCGTTATTAGTAGATGCTTTGGCCAAGTTGATGCTAGTAACTCCAAGAGGGAGTATTTATGCTCGATAGTGGGTTCATGCCTCCGTGAATCTGGAGGAGTGACAAGAACCACTAAGGTTATGGATGTGATGTTGCCACTAGGGATAAAACATTAGTGCTATGTTCAAGGATGTAGTCACTAGTTACATTACGCGCAATACTTAATGCAATTGTCTCGTTGTTAGCAACTTAATACCGGAGGGGGTTCGGATGATAACCTCGAAGGTGGACTTTTTAGGCATAGATGCAGTTGGATGGCGGTCTATGTACTTTGTCGTAATGCCCAATTAAATCTCACTATACTCATCATAATATGTATGTGCATGGTCATGCTCTCTTTATTTGTCAATTGCCCAACTGTAATTTGTTCACCCAACATGCCGCTTGTCTTATGGGAGAGACACCTCTAGTGAACCGTGGACCCCGGTCCAATTCTCTTTACCGAAATACAATCTACCGCAATACTTGTTCTACTCGTTTTCTCGCAAACAATCATCTTCCACACAATACGGTTAATCCTTTGTTACAGCAAGCCGGTGAGATTGACAACCTCACTGTTTCGTTGGGGCAAAGTACTTTGGTTGTGTTGTGCAGGTTCCACGTTGGCGCCGGAATCCCTGGTGTTGCGCCGCACTACATCCCGCCGCCATCAAATCAATGCAATAGTTCAAAAATATTAGCATGTTCAAAAATATTAGCATGTGCATGTGCCCTGCAACCCGCCCGGCCGCCGCGCATGGCCCCAAGCCCGGCCGCCGCGCATGGCCCCGCCCCCGGCGCCGCGCCCGGCCCCCGCCCATGGCCGCGCCTGGCCGCCGCGCCTCGCCCCGCCCTGCGCCTACCTGGCAGCGCTCTGCCTCGCCCCACGCCGCGCCGCGCCCGCCACCAGCTCGCCCTGCCCGCCAACACATGCCCCCCTGGTTTTGGAAATGACATTTCCAAAATCATTACGCTTCTCCTTCGTCGGGTCATGTCGTGGCAGAGCAGAACTGCCGCGGAATCTTCCATCATTTCACCTCGCCTCCTGGGCTTCTCTGCACGAATTGATAATTTTGGCATAACATCCTCGAGAACCGTCATGGCATTAAACCTCCACTCCGGGGCGAACCCCATCTCCTCCGACAAGGAGGAGAAAAAAGGAGAAGTAGCGAAGACAACGGCCTCCCCCTCCGCCAGGCTCCCTCCGAAGAAGCGCTCCCGCATGTGGGCGGACAGCGAGGACGAGGATGATGACGAGGAGGGAGAAGAGGAGGAGGACGAGGATGATGACGGCGTACAAGAGGACTTCATCACAACCCCGATGTCGGCGACGAGCATGACTACATAAACCACGTTCTAGCGGAACGTTAACCACTTTCGATCTTGTATTGCATATGTATCACCTAATGTATTAGCATATGTATGTATCCCATGTACAACTAAATCTTGTATTGCTGAGCAAAGGAATGTACGCATCAAAGTTAAATCTTACTGCTCCTTTGGAATTTGAGTTGTTTCATGTGAAATTCCAACGTCCCAAGCATTACTTTCCAAGTATACACAGATCAACAAGCACTCATTTGAAATTGCTTAGCCATCTAAATGTGCTGGTAGCCTGACAGAATTAAATTAAGAGAGGTTGTGTAGCACATAATTAAGTTATTCATATACAATAGAATAAGACAACTAAAGTTTAAAGCAATAACTTACTTGAACTGGCGTAAATTCCAAACTTGATGTCAACCCAGACCTTACCCCACTGCTGCCGTACTTCTTCTCCTTGAATCTGATAAAACGAAGTAATGCGGAACCAAGTTAATGATGTTGTAGAGACAAAAATATTAGGGATACAAATAATATTGCAGACGATACAAATTTAATGGTGAAAGCAAAGTAGACAAAATTAGAGTGTGAATCAAAACGATCATATGAACAACATGCATCAGTATAAACAATCTGAAATCTGAGAGAGATGATTATGAAGATATGAGGGTAACTGTGGTGCAACTAGTGAAGTAAAATCAGGCATGTGAAAAGAGTAAAACAAGGTAACAAAATAAGAAATAACCACTATATGCTAGTTGCGCCGTCGCCAAGCGTCCAAAGTCTTAAGTCGCGAATATTCACGCGAGCGCACGCGCTATATAGATGGGTGTTTCATCTTATACTACTATCTAGAAGACAATAAAATTTCCACCTTATAAGTTGGTCTCCACCTCTCTAGACTAGCAATGTGGGACTAAACATTGCAATGGTTCACTGCTTTAGACACATGCTACATGCGCATGGGCCACTTTGGGCTGCTATTTCTGGCCGGAGACATTATTGGGCCACTACATGACAATTGAGCTGCATCTGTAGTCCACTAGTGTATGACTAGAAGTAGAAGTGGCATGCATGTACTAGAATAATGTTTTCATTATTACTACTACCCCGTGCTCTAGTAATGAGTAATGATAGACATGCACTTCCGGTTCCTACGTAGATGGTGTGCCACTACTAATGCACCGGGAAATCTTTACTTTACTATTATTTTGAACTGGTCGCCACCTCATTTCTTTGATCGCCAAAGTTCACGGCAAGAGGCTACAAGGTCGACACGACAACCACCTTGGGCATATTATGTAAGTAGATGAGATATGCCGATTACTCCGGCAACGAGAATTGTCGGAACTCGAGACGTTGAGGCTGACCGACGGTGGTAACTTCCGGCTAAGGAGTTTTATTATCTTCAAGCGTGCACTAGACCTCTGATTCATTCCCCTTTAGATGTGGATATTCAAAGCAAACCATTGCACTTGGCTTCTGCAGGTACATGTTTGCTATGGTTAGCTCCATGGTGGTGATGCCCCGGCTGCGACTAGTACAACAAGGTGTGTGCCGATCATGGCAATCCACCACTGCCTCGATGGAGAGAGGCAACGTCTTCATCATCGGGGCATCACGTCCGCCGGTGCCAACAAGGCATCACGTCAACGGGCTCTGGCATAGTGATCCTTCTATCGCCCATGGTGAAGAGAAATCGCGCCGGCGGGAGCATGTGTGGTTTTGAAGTTGGGAACAACTCCTCTCGCCATGAATGAAACGTGGGACTCGGGAGATATAAGGTTTCGTACAACCTGTTAGACCACTGTTTTACATACAAGGAAAAACTAAAACAAGAATAAACCCATCGTTGAAGATTTATCCTTCAAGATAAACATAAATCCACTTAAAAAAATAGATAGACTGTAAAGTCTATGAAGAGATTCCTAGTGAGCTGATTTCACTAGCCAAATTCTCAAAGAGGTATTGTTCTCCTCGTATTTAACAATGATGCAGCATACTTGTAGCAACAAAAATGGGGACCGAACAATTGCTACGAGGCTACTGTAACAATGATTGGTGCTTGACAAAATCCAGTCTGTGGCTTAGGGTGGCTTAGGGAGAAGAGGTTGGACGACTTGGAAGCACCATCACATCTTCCCATACAATTCTAGAGCAATACACCATGGATCTCCACAATAGATTTGGTGGCGCCATCTGATATGGTATGCCGGCAGACTGTTACTGAGCCCCATCGGCCAGCTCCAGCTAGCAGAGAGCCCAACCAAGCTTGCACGAAGCGCCAAGAGCGAGCGGCCGTTCAATCGTTCTTCTCCTTAGCACTGATAGAGACCAGTATTGAAGCCAAAGAAAATCATCTGGAGGAGACGAAGAGGGAGTTAAACTTTGGTCGGGCCATTTTAGAAGGAAGGTAGGTACATGGACATGGCAATACTTAGCATGGCGTTATAATAAAGACAAGAAAAAACCACCAAGTGAGATTCACGTGTACATGTGCATGTACTTGCCTTTCAGTGATTAGTTGCATGTGCATGGACATGTCTAGGTCTTTAACCTCCTTCGTGCATATTAAGTATACAATGCATGCATGCATCAAAGCCAGGCTCGACGTAGCAAATCAATGCAATAGTTCAAAAATATTAGCATGTGCATGTGCCGGGCGACCAGTGTCATGTGTCACCGACCTTAGATGCAACCTTCTCGACCTCCCACCATCGGAGATGTCACCGCCGTGCCGGCGGCCATTAGAGCGCAACCCTCCGCTGAAGACGTTGTCTCTGAAGCGGATGTTATCAGGACCACCAACACTATGGCAGGCCTTGTCTTATAAGCCAACAACATCGAGAATAGTTAAGTAGGATCACTTCTATAATGAAGCTCTCGGTGTGGCTGCGAGCTACATGTCGGTCATGCCGACAAAGCTCGCCGAGGGCACCGGGTTCCTACGCTGATCCTTTCTCCGCCGAAAAATCGAAATCCCAAAGTTACTGACTTCGCCACGGTCACCTCAGTCCGCCTATTACCGTTAATTATATGATCCTGACAATGGCGGTGGGGAGAAACTACCAAATGACAACGTAATACTACCACAGATTGGAATTTGCCAAACCTTTTAGAGAAGCATTGATTAAACTTGTATTCGTTGGCCTACAGAATACATGGCTGGCACAAATACATATGTTAAAGTTACTAAAAAGATAAATTGGAACATGATACTATCACATTTACACATATATCAACATGCAAATCTGTAAAGAAAAAATAGCTCTAAACTCTCTGGCCTAATTAAATTAGAGCTTTCCCAAAATATAGATGTAAGAATCAAATTAAATTACAAATATTGGGACTGCAAATTACTAGAAGACGGAAGAGTAGGTTGCGTTAGAAGAAACGTGAGAGGGACAGGGTGCACGTGCTCATTGCTACTGTGCCATGGAGCAGAAATTTAGATATCCATATGCAGTTGGATGAGGGGGGTCCTATATTTGACGCTAAACGCGTCATGGAAGCGAGGTGAGCACGCAGCACTCCACCTTAGGCCGCAGCCCACCAATGTGATGGAAGAAGTTCTCTGCTACCTCCGCTCTTCTCGAGTCGACTTTCTCCTCCGTTCTTATTCACATATTTACTATAAGTACAAGCTCTGATCCCCCACCACCCCCACCGGCCAAACCGCCTACTGCCGCCACCCGAGGCATGCGGTGATATCGCCCCGTCCTCCTCTAAACCCACCCCAATACCCATCTTCTTCTCTGATGCCCGAACCCTTAAGGAACAACGACGGCGAGCCCTCGAACCCCGCATCCTGAAACCTAAGTTTCTTTCCTCGCCTCTACCGGTGAAGTTGTGACCAGCCGCGTTGTTCCCGTCACCAGCAAGGTGGTCGTCTTCTCCAACCCCATTCTTCCAGTGATTAACGATCCTAGCCTAGATGCTCGTTGGGGGTACGCGTCAACCGAATGGTGTTCGCGTGAAGCTTAGAATAGAGATTTCCACTGGATGATCCCATGCCAACGTCATCCCCCCCCCCCCTCCCCAAGAAGCTCAGCCGTCGGATCCAACTAAGCTTGCACGAAGCGCCGAGAGCAAGAGCGACCGCCGGATCGTTCTTCTCCTTTGCGCTGAGATCACACCTCTGATAAAGACGAGTATTGAAGCCAAAGAGAATCATATGCACGAGATGAAGAGTTAAACTTTGGCCCGATGATTTTAGTAGGAAGGTACCGAGATAGACATGACAATACTTAGCATGGCATCATAATAAAAATAAGAAAAAAATTCAACAAGTGAGAATGTACTTGCCTTTGATTGATTAGTTGCACGTGCATGGACATGACTAGGTCTTTAACCTCCTTCGTGTATATGCATGAAAATATACATTGCATGCATGCATCAAAGACAGACTCGACGTAGCAAATCAACGATTCAATAGTCTAAAAATATTAGCCCATGCATGTGCCGACGAGATGGTTGGACGCGCCCTCACCCTAGCATGTGTCACTGAGCTTGGATGCAACACCCTCTCAACCACGCCACCATTTCGGAGATGTCACCGCCCTTCCGGTGCCCATTAGAGGGCAACCTCCAGTGAAGATGTTGTCTCCAAGGCTGACGCCGATAAGACCGCCAACACTACGGCAGGCCTTGTCGCAGAAACCAGCAACATCGATAATAGTATAAGTAGGATTAATAGTATAATAAAACCCTCGGTGTGGCTGCGAGCCACATGCTGGTCATGCCGCTGGGTCACTACTCTTATCCTTTCTCCGTCGTCACCTCAGTCCGCCTTGAGGCCCTTTTACCGCTAATTATATGATCCAGAAAGTGGCCGTGGGACAAGACTACCAAATGACAAGGAACTTGGCGGCGCGATCCTCTCCTTCCGTCCTAGCCTTGGCTTCGCCGGGCCAGCGGTGATGGAGACGGATCTCGCTTTGCTCCTCCTCAAGGTTTGGGACCACGGCACCAAGGGCGGCGGCTCTGGATGGCGGTGACGCCGTCGACCTGGTGGCAGGTGGCGGGCGTCTGGTGCCACTGTCCGTGGCACCGCGGTGGTGGTCTTCTCCTTCACCGGAGGAGATCGGCTAGTTGTGTGGCTAGCCGTGGCGGATCTCGAGATCTATCGCCTAGCCCCCGATGGCGAGGCGCAGTTGCCGGTGAAAGCCGGCCAGACTTCGGTCATGGCGGATGATGGCGGCGTGTTTCGTCGTTACCTTGTTGAAGGCATTGTCTCTGCAGCCTGCGCTTCTTCGCCTGGGCTGCTCCGGGGGAATCCTAGACCCGGGTCTTCCGGATCGGACGATGGCGGCGCGCAACGCCGTCCTCCCTGTTGGGGGCATCGTTTTTGGAGCAGACATTGGATGGCGGTGGTGCTGAGGTGGAGCGGTGTGCTTTGGCTGTGTCGGCGTCGTCGAGTCGCCGCGGCATGGTGTTGTGGTGTCTCGGGATGGATGCAGTGTGATGGTCTCGCGCAGGATGGTGGAGTCGTCTGGCGCCGTGGCGGCATCGATGGCAGGCCTGGCATGGTCGATACGATGATCTCTCTTAAAGATGGAGTCGAGGAAGACGGCGGTAGCAACTTCTATGGCGTAGGCGTTGGCGTGTGCTAGGAGTCTGCTTGACTGGATGTGTTTCTCATCTGCTATTGGGCGGCCTGGGAAGGCATTTGGTTTTTGGTTGATGCGAGTTGGTGAATTGTCACCCCCTTCATCCCTCTGTAGGTTTAGCGAGGTGGCTTCGAGTTTGATCTTTTGTATTGCCCTTGTAAGGTGTTGTGAATAATCTAATAAAAAGCCGTGTGCATCCTTTGGATGCAGAAGCTGGGGCGATTTCCCCCTTTTCGAAAAAAAAACAGTACTAATCCCACAGATTTGAATTTGCCGCACTTAGAGAAGCACTGATTCGACTTGTACTCTTCGGGCTACAAAATACATGGTTGGCATTATAAAATTATATTGGAACATTATATGTTAAAATTACTCCAAATAAAATTATATTGGAACATAATACTATCAATTTACACACATAGCAACATGCAAATCTGTAAGGAAAAAAACTATTATCTCTGAACTCTCAGACCTAATTAAATTAGAGTCTTTCCGAAATACATATTTAAGGATCGATTTAAGCTACAAATAGTGAGACTGCAAAATAGTAGAGTTGGTTGCATTGAAAGAAACATGAGAGGGACTAAGAGTGTATGTGCTCACTGCTACGTACTGTGCCATGGAGCAAAAAGGTAGATAGCCATGAAGCTGGATGACGGGTCCTATTTGATGTTAAACCCATCATGGAAGCGAGTTGACGCACCCAGCATTCCACCTTAGGTCGCGACGGACTAAGTCGTCTTCTACCTCGTTCTCGAGTCGTCTTACTCCTCCGTTCTTTCCCACATCTCCACCGTAAATACAAGCTCTGATCCCCCGTCGCCACCGTCGGCCAATCCGCCTGTTTCCGCCACCCGCATCTGGCAGTGCTCCTGCCCCGCCTCGCCCTCCTCGACTGCAACCCATCGCCGGTCCGCCAACGCCGCGACTTCCTCTAAACCCACCCCACCACCCATCTTCTTCTTCGGCGCTGGCCAACACACCCGCACCCGAACTCCTAAGGATCAACGCCAACGAGCCCACAAACCCGAACCCGCAACAGAAACCCTAAATTTCTTTCCTCGCCTCCGCCGGCGACGTCGCGTCCAACCACGTCGTCCCCGTCTTCGGCGAGGTCCTTTCCTACCTCCGATGGTGACGTCGTGGCTAGCCGCGTTATCCCCGTCTTCGTCGTCTTCTCCAACCCCGTTCCTCCACTGCCTAACGGGTCTGGTCTAGACACTCGTTAGGGGTAAGCGTCAACTCGATGCCGTTCACGTGCAGGGGGTAATAAAGAACTTTCTTTTACCGGATAATACATAACTTTTCTTTTGGCTGGACCACTAGAAGGTCGCTGGATGTGATTCGTGATCTAGGCATGTGTACTATCACGTTTACTGTACACTGCTAACTAGACATCCATGTGGACGTGATTCATGATCATACACATGCATGTCATGTGTGTACATCGCTACCACCGGCACTGCACTACATTGCATGGAGTCGTCCAAGCTGATTAATGAATGTACCGGATGTGATCTTGTATCTACCTAGTTCACTTGGTACCTGATGTTTTGCGTTGTCCTTGGTCTACTTGTCCTATTTGGCGCTAAATGCGTCATGGAAGTGCGTTGACACACGCAGGTCGCAGCCCACCAGTGCGATGGATTAAGTCGTCTTCCACCTCTGTTCTTCTCGATTCATCTTCCTCCTCCGCTCGTCCACACATCTCCACCGTAAGTACAAGCTAGTTCACTTGGTACCCATGGCTTGCGGTGCTCCCGCCCACCCTCGCCGCCATGCCCTCCTCGTCCGTAGCCCACTGCCGGTCTGCCGCCTCCTCGGCTAGTCGGCTTCCCTCTAAACCCACCTGACCACCCATCATATTATCTAGCATCACCCAACGCACCCATACCCGAACTCCTAAGGATCAACGCCGGCAAGCCCATGAACCTGAACCAACACCAAAAACACTAAGTTTCTTTCGCCTCCGCCGACAACGCCGCGGCCAGCCACGTCGTCCCTGTCTTCGGCGAGGTCCTTTCCTCGCCTCCGCCGGCAATTTCACGGCCAGCTGCGTCGTTTCCGTCTCCGGCGAGGTGGTCGTCTTCTCCAACCCCGTTCGTCCATTGCTTAACGGGCCTAGCCCCGTCAACTCGATGTTGTTCGCGTGAAGCGTAGAATAGGATTGCCGAGGTGGTCATCAAATGATTAATGAGCCATATTGTTGAAAACACCATGGGGATAATACATGACTTCTCGTTTTGTTGGACCACGAGAAGGTCGCTGGTGGATCCATCGATTGTCTCATCTAGCTCAATCGGGCTGACGTGATTCATGATCTAGACATGTGAACTATCATCTTTACTACACTACACATCCATGTGGATGTGATTCATGATCATACACATGAATGTCATGTGTATATATCGCTATCACCGACACTACAATGAACTCATCCAAGATGATTAATGAATGGACCGGATGGGATCTTGTATGTACCTAGTTCACTTGGTACGTGATGTTTTGTGTCTCTAGCCTACCTGTGGTCATCTAAATAGCATCCTCTTATGTCCAAATAAGACATGAATTAGTTAAGGCCAACACCCAGGTACACCGGGAGGCAGAACACACACACCACACATACTTAAGTAGAAGCTCCAAGATTATCTCCCAGCCATCCTGATGTGCCAAGACTTGCATGTATGCATCTCACGGAACCATATACATATACATTGCTGCTTGCATTCGTCACGCTTCAACAAAGTATTCTTGGATTCCTCTGGAAGTGTGCGGGCACATACGTCCATAGCCTCATGTGCGCATCCTAGACACCAGCGCCAATTACCATCGTCACCCCATTTGTGACACCAGCGCCAATTACCATCGTCACCCCATTTGTGATGCCCTTCCCAGATGTTAAACTAGGACATCATCGGGCGATGACTAGGAACCCAACCATTGAGCGCTCGTCATGTACTTTATGATAGTGAAGCCAAAGTAACAAGCCCCTGTGGACTGTGGTGGATCTAGACTCGGCACCCGACACTGTTTTACAAACACCATGGCACCAACATTGTATACAATAATACGATATACAGGAATACGCGCAAACCCTATGAACTGAGACGGAGGGAGTAGCTATCTAGCTGGATCAATCGTGCATGCAATTGATATGCATTTTAAACTACAACTAAACTAGTACTTTGAACTAAACTTAAATAGCCTTTAAAAGATTTAAAAATACTATTGAAGAAGACGTGAGATTTTATAATGATTTGTGCATGAACCCAGTAGATTTTACGTGCGTTTTTTCCAGTGATGCAAGATGCATGGTAACTGCATGCACCCGTATATCGCTGTAGTCGCTGTCGGCCGGCTCCTGCAAGGGAACTCGATACCAGCCGGTGGTAGTGCAAAGAGATTGAGGTGATATATCGGTAAGGTTGAGGTCCATATGCCATCATGAAGTTCCGTTGTCGATGAGGCAGTAGTTGACGAACGCCATGGCGACACACCAGCTCTTGCTCACCACAAAGCTAGATCAACTTTATTATGCAACGTTCTTGTCCTCATCCTCACCATGGAGAGGTGTGAGGGCTGTGAGGAGCACCTTGAAATCGCCAAGGTGAGATGCGTCTGGCGTCCAGGCAGTGGCAAGGAGAGTGACGGGTCTGCCGTCAGGTGTCGCTGATCACCTAAAGATCGGCATGGCGACAGGATGGTCGAGGTCCACGGGGTGGCGAGATCTGCCATGATTTTAGGCAGATCAAACATTATTTTATCAAACATCTTGTCGTTCTCAGTTCACTCGCTAATTTACATTCCCTTATCTATATATATGGTAGCTAGCCAACAAGCTGGTCGATCAAAGCAAACTACTTCTACGTATAGCAGGTCTGCGTAGATGGCAAAGGTACGGAGGAAAAGATGCGTATAGCAGGTCTATGGGAAGATCAGCTGTGTAGGTACAGGGAATTAGCTAGCTATGCATGCGTAAGTCTCGACCTAACTAGGCGGGAGTGAGGCTAACTCGTAACTACTCCCTCCGGTCTCTTTTAATTGATTTAGATTTAGCATAATTTTATACTAAATTCAAGTCATCTCTCAATCAATTTTGAAGCTAGCAACTAGCATTTTCGTCCTATCATCAGTTAGCTAGCAACAATCAAAAGCTAGCTAGATCCAAGCTAGGTTGCTCACGTAATAAACTAGCTAGATTGATCAAGACATACCAGTGTACTTGAAGAATTCAAGGCATAGTTATGCTAATTTGTCAACAAAAAAGCTGTAATTATAAGGGCATTAAAAGATTCAGAATGACCTTGCATAATTATCTCACATCCAGATCACATAAGAAAGTAGTGAGTGACAAAAATACTTGAGGTATCTACAATTAAGATCAACCATAAGTTTAATCAAGATAAATTCCGCAATACCAAATACTGATTGCCAAGGAAACTTGATACACAACATCAAAGTTTCTGCAGTCAAATCTGGTATGGTTACATACACAACACATGCTGAGATACGATATTCTTCTTGGCTCAGAGCTAAAGTGTTATGAATGCTCGACCGAGCAAGGCACCTCCTCGTCTCAGGGTCTTCTAGCTAACCCGGCAATGTCAGCCAGTCCTCATTATCCTTGAACAAAACAACAGAGGATGGTAAAGCACAACAAATTTAACCCAAACAGTAAGGCATCTGGAGGCTAGTTCTCCAAATGGAAACTGTGTGGAATTACACATCAAGATATCTCTGTTCACGGCAGATGAAGTAAAGGCATTTTTCTACAAGCAAATAGTGCAAACTAGTGTAACAGTGCATGATTGCAACTGCTCAAGGTTGGTTTCTCAGGCAACGAAATAGTAGGGCATTCATGCGTGATTAATCTACACATAGCAAACTTATCAGAATTTTACATCAGCAATGCATCATGTGGATTTCAACTATATAGTTATCGTGTCACTAGAAACCTGTTAAAACCAGGCATTATCAGGTAGACACAAAGTTTAGATGACATAGCTCTTGATAGCCGAAAGAGACATGTTCCTCAAAATGCAATCATCAAGTTCGGTGTAGCTGGTAAGAAAGAGTACTACACCGCAATTACATAATTCACAATGGATATTTACACTTGGCGAAGCACAAAAGATGCATAAATTATTTAAACACAAAAGATAGGACACTTGACATGCACCAGGCATCAACTGTATGAAGGCAACAAGTAGGCAACACTTTAACAGTGAAATACGTGTTTTAATAAGCAGCAGCACAATATCCATTAAACAGGCACCAACATGGCAAAAAATTTCATCTAAGGCAGCATTGTGTTGAAACACACCTCTTGAATTATAAAAGAGCAAAAACCTTGGGACGCATTTTAGCAATGCCAAAACCCTGTTGCCTAAAATAAGAACTCAAGTGGCCGGTTGAGCCCACATGAAATAAAAAAAACAGGTTCAATATTGACAATCAGCAAGGCAACTAATTAAGGCCCGCAAGTTAACTAACAGCATATTCATAGAGTTATAGACAGAGGTGATATCAACACCCAAATCGTGCCAGAATCTTGCAATAAATTCAAGCAGTCCCTAATCCTTAATATCACATAAGTAAGGATCTAGAACATCACTTATCAGTGCCATAACCAAGTGGCACTGAAAACAAGCAGGCCATCACTTCGATGGCCGGAAATCTATGGCTCGATTGCCGTAGTATCACAGATGACAAATAGGAGGAACCAGAAACTTAACAGCAGCACATGTCATGCCTAAAGTAGGTATGGCACGCCTACGAGATAGAAGCATGAGAACGGTGCTGATGATTTGGTTGTAGGCAACCCAGCTCAGCAGGTGAACCTTTGTATGAAACACTTGCAACTAATTGGAGACAATGATAAGTTGATAAAAAGGTATGCACTCATTTTTTCCCAAAAAGAACAATCAGAAAAGCTTGCCTAGGGACTGTAGGGCACGGAGTCGTTGTGCTTATTTCTTCTCCAGATAACATCAGCATAACAAACTCCACAGTGCATGATTATCAAAGAAATCGGGCATCATTGCACAATCCTGGTATGCACAAGAACTACTAATAAGACGAAACAGACCAGCTAATTTGCAGGAAACAATCATACAAAATAGCAGTCCACTGTTCATCGTCCAAATGAGCTATGCAGTCTGATCAAGAAATATTTAGACCCTACTGCTTTCATGGATTCTAATCACTTCAAGGTACAACCAGAGAATCACAAACACAAATGAAAAGCAGCAACACAATAATTTGACAAACACAAAGCACCACTAGTCCTAGGAGCACATTACATCAATCTATACTACAGTTAATCACTTGGATCTACGATGGCAAGACAGTAGTGCTTACTGTATGTCAAAGTGTCAATCTGCTCAGGCAGCTCCTTTATGTCAATCGCAATCCTTTCTTGGACCCTAAAACAGTATGTGTGTGAAATCCTAGTTAGGCTGCACTCTGCTGATCATACCAGATAAGTAAGAAGATTAAGTATACCATGTATACAAACCTGATTGGGAACATGAGAAAGACGGGGGATAAACAAACAAATGTTGTTGCAAGCCCCTTGGTACCAAAAAGTCCAGCCGTTCCAGCCTGTGTGGAGATTAATATGTTAGACAGATATAATAACACCAACCAAGACAGTAGCCAATCTACTTGAGAGAGAATCTAATCAAGTCAACTAGAGCAAAACAGAGCCAGAACTTGCTAAACTGCAGCAATTATACTAGAACCATATAAACCAAGACCAGTGTCTAGTTAACCAGACCAATCAAAGCATGCCAAACAAGAAAAACAAGGAATATAGCATTGTTCAAGGTAAACAGAGAGAAAGGGAGACCTTCTGATGGGGGACGCGGTGCTGTAGGAGACGTCCCAGTCAAAAAAGGCAGGGGCTGCACACCGCAGCACCACCACCACCGGAGGGCATCACTGGTACAGGGACATACCCTGAGCAAAACTGAATCAATTCAGATGCAAATGCTACTGCTTTTCATCCACTTACTACTCACATGCACGTGCTACCAATGATTCTAAGAAAAAACAAATGGTAGGAATATAGGTACACACGGTTACTTAATTAATTAATCTAGCTACATAGAGCAAGTACTTGATTAATGAGCCAGTAAAGTACAAGACATGCACCGAAACGGAACAACCAAATAGCACAGCAGACTGGACAAGTTTGCATTCATACATGGCAATCTTGAAGCATAAATAAACAAACAAGTAGTAGAACGGTTTGCAGGTTTTCGGACCTGATCTAGAGCGAAACAAACCTTTGCCCCCAAATTCGACATGCAACCAGATAACAAGGTAAAATAGATGCAGAAATGATAAAAGCACACAAGCTTGAGCTTGGACAGCTGAAAGCCTACCCAAGACTAGTATTTGATCAAATCATTAATATTACGCTACCAATTGGTTAGTTCAACCTAGCAATCATTTTAATGCATAAATAAAACCAAAAGGAGCAGACGATTTACTTGAGAGAGCATCTAAGCAAGTCAACTAGAGCAAAGCAGAGCAAGACCTTACTGAAGTGTAGCAACTACTAGAACTAAAATAACCAACACGAGCGTCTAGTTAACGAGACCAATCAAAGCCTGCCAATCAAGAGTACCCAGGGAATATAGCATCGTTTTGCTCTGTACATAATTCCAGCAAAACACATACAGCACGGACTAGATATCCACAGGTTCATCATCACCACAGATCAACATCGTTATATCACAGCAAGGTAGTAAAGAAAATCAAACTTCATTTCTGCGAAAACATACATGTAGTAGTTGAAGGAAAATAGAGAGTATAACTGATGGAGAAAGAGAGACGTTCCGGTTGGGGGACACAGTGCTGTAGGAGAGGTCCGAGTCGAAGAAGGCCGGGACAGCAGGCTGTAGTGGACGGCAGGAGCACCAGCAGGAGCTCCGGTGGACAGCACCGCCAGTGGGCACCACGACCAGAAAAGGATGGTGACCTGAGCAAAATCGAATAAAAGCATGAGTAAGAAGTTACTTTTATATACAACCACAATATAAACAAAACAAGGTAAGTGCATCATGGTAATTCTCTAGTGTTATAGCAAATAACAATATCCCATAAGGAATGTGCATGGTAAAACCAATCTGTTTCCGGTTGGTGAAACATTAACTCGGCTGCTTCCTACTTATTGAATATTCAAAATAGAGGAAGGCGTGAGTTTGAAGGAAAACGGAGAGGGGAGGAGAGACCTTGTGTGCCACGCCAATGGGGGACGTGGTGCTTTAGGAGAGTTCCCAGTCGAAGATATTTTTTTTAAAAAAAAAAGGAGGGGGGTCAGCTGTACGGACGCCGGCGGCACCAGCAGCAGCAGCGGAGTGGGCATCACAACACCACCGGAAGAGGAACCTGAGCAAAATCAAAAAAATTGAGTAGCAATATAAAGTTGGCCTGCAAATAGCAATATTCAGTTACTACGTACTCTCACGTGCACTGTGGTACCAATGTTTTGAGATTATAGTAGAAAAACTAAACCTAGCAGCAACCCTAGAAATATGTTCCGTAAGGTCCATTAAGTCAGCACACATACACCATGAGTATATCATTTTGTTGATATTGGCACTGAAACAAAAGGATGCGGAGCATATATCATTTTATTGATATTGGCACTGAAACAAAAAGGAACAAAAGAAAGAAAAACAGAACTTAACCCAGATTTCTGAAGCTATGTGCAGAAAGTAAAATGAATTTGCTGGATCTGCTTGATGGGACAGACTTTATCTATAATATGACGGGGACAAGATATTAGAGTATTCTATAATATGAACTTGTGTCTGAATCTGGTTGAGGGAAGAAAAAAGGGGGATAAAAACAAACAAATCATACACGAACTTCACAGTCACAAGACATGTATCTGCAATTTTTTATACAGTCCAATCAAGAAATATTCAGTCCCTACTGCTTTCGTGTATTCTAATTTCTTGCAAGGTACAACCAGAGAATCACAAACACAAATGAGCACATAGATGCAATAATTCAACAAACACAAAGCACCACTAGTCCTCGGAGCACACTACTTGGATCTACGATAGCAAGACAGTAGTACTTACCTGTATGTCAAAGTCTCAATTTCCTCAGGTAGCTCCTTTATGTCAATCTTGATCGTTTCTTCCAAGATTGACAGCCCCTTGTACCAACACGTCCAACCATTCCAACCTGTTCAGGGGTGAATATGTTAGCCAGATATAATATAGTAACACCAACCAAAACAGTAGCCAATCTACTTGAGAGAGCATCTAATCAAGTAAACAACTAGAGAAAAACAGAGGAAGAGCGTGCTAAAGTGCAGCAATTATACTAGAACCAAATAAACCAAGACCAGTGTGCAGTTAACCAGACCAATCAAAGTATGTCAATCAAGAATAACCAAGGATATAGCATTGTTTTGTTTTGCTCTAGGTATAATTAATTACAGGAAGCCACATGCAACAAGGACTAGATATCTACGCGCTCATCATCACCACAGACCAGCACCTTTACATGACAGCAAGGTAGTAAAGAAAATCAGACCTCATTTCTGCGCAAACGTACATGGTGCAGTCCAAGGAGAGGTAATTGATGAAGAAGCAACGCAGGGGCAGCAGGCCATAGTGGACGCCAGCAGGAGCTCCTGTGGGCAGCACGACCACCACAGCACCCACAGAACCTGAGAAGGACCGTGACCTGAGCAAAATCGAATCAAAGCATGAGTATGAAGCTACTGTTACAACCACAATATAAACAAAACATGGTAAGTGCATCATGGTAATTGTCTAGCGTTATAGCAATAACATTATCCCCAGGGAAGAGACCTTACTGAAGTGCAGCAATTACTACAACCTAATTAACCAAGAGCAGTGTCTAGTTCATGAGACCAAATAAAGCATGCCGATCAAGAGTAACCAAGGAATGTAGCATCGTTTTGCTCTGGATATAATAATTCGAGGAAAACACATAGAGCGAGGACTAGATATCCGCACGCTCATCATCAGCAGCAAAGATGAACACCTTTACATCACAGATGAAGGTAGCAAAGAAAATCAAACTTCATTTGTGCGCAAACATACATGGCGAGCGCAATTCAATCAAAGATATTGTACCTAACATGCAGCCCTTGTAGGTAAAGCTCACAAGCAAGTGGAAAAACATACGAGGGATCAAACATTTAACTCTGGTGCTTCCTACCTACTTATTGAAACAATATTCGAAATAGAGGAAGGGGTAAGTTTGAAGGAAAATGGCGAGTGACGCCGATGGGGGACGCGGTGCTTTAGGAGACACCGGCGGCAGCAGCAGCAGCAGCCTACAGCACTAGCAGAGGGAGGGCACCGGAAGAGGAACAGGAACACATAACCTGAGCAAAATGAAGAAAAAAATAATCAGAAGCAGTACAAAGTGGGCCTGCAAATAGTAAATATGCAGTAAGAAAATCTGCATGCTATTGTTTTCTTTCATCCGCCTCACACATTCACGATTGTAAAGAAATTCAGATGGTTATTAAAGCAAGAGAGAAATCTGAGTAGTAGCGACGTTTCTAGTCTAGTAGAAGAAGAAAAAAAAAATCAGATGGTGGAGACGAGGATTGGATTGGATTGGTTCTAGGGTTGGGGATAGAGAGTGGAGACGAGGGGTAGGTAGCTCACCGGCGGGGCTGCTGGACTGGAGCAGCGTCGTGGGGTGGCGGGGAAGAAAGGAAGGAAGGAGATCTGGCGGGCACCGACCAGCGAGGCAGGAAGCTGGTTGTGCGTCGCGCGCGAGGCGGCGATGGCGAGCAGCTGGTGGGCTACCGGCGGCGGGAAGAAGGACGGCGTGTTCTTGTGCCTGCGGACGGCTCGCCGGCGTGTGGTGGTTGCCGTGGGCCACACGCGCGAGGGTCGCCGGCGGCTGGAGTGGGAGTGGGAGTGGGAGCGGGAGCGGGAGGGTTAGGTTGGGGAGGAAATGGGGATGAGGAGTGGGGCGGGGGTTGGTTTTGGACTTTGGGTGGCGCCCGCCTTTATGTAATCCACGTCGCAAAATTAATTACCCAAGGAGAAACGAGGCGTCGTCGTACTGCCATCTCCTTTTCCTAGAAACCAGCGCCAGGAGGGGCGGAAATTAATTACTGTAGTAGTATTAAGGGAAGGGCAGGCATGACGCGCGATGGTTGTTGCAACGTGGGAGGCGTGCGTCTATCGTTACAACGCAATGCTGTAGCCGATAAGCTCATGTGGGCGTGCAGCCTCGCCGCCGATGACAAGAGCATCTCGGAGCAGATCCTCGTGTGGCATGTCGCCACAAGGCTACTCGAGATCAAGCGCTCGGAGGGAGCTCATGGCATCGGTGACGGTGACAGCGACACGGTGGTCGTGGCGACACACCTGTCGCGGTACTGCGCATACCTCGTCGCGCTGAAGCCACAACTGCTGCCAGACCACCCGGCATGGACGGAGGAGCTCTACGAGGGCGTCGTAGAGGAGGTGACGAGGGTGCTCGCGCGCTGCGCCGGGCCGCTGGTGCGTTACGACCGTGCGGCGACGTGCTTCGGAGGAAGCATGAACGAGACACTGAGGAAGGCTGGGAAGCTCGCCCGGCAGCTGGCGGAGGAGGTCGGCGACGAGGAAGTGGTGTGGATGGTTCTAGCCGATTTCTGGACGGAGCTCCTCCTCTTCCTGGCGCCGTCAGAGAACGTCACGGCGCATGCCAAGTCGCTCCGCCGTGGCGGGGAGTTCATAACTGTGTTGTGGGCATTGCTCGGGCATGCCGGCATTGTTAGTCGGCCCGAGAGTGATGTCTGACTATACATTTGGCTGATAATAACATAATTTTATTTTCGTTTGTTGTGTCTTGTATATAATACAAGTTGTTATCTATACCTAATACTCCCTCTGTCCCACGGAAACTGTCGGACGGTTAGTTCAAATACAATTTTACGAAAATCCCCCCTCTAGTTATATTTCTTCCCCAATCAGGTCCTTAAACTTAACGGTTTTGCTAAGTCTCAGTTAACTGAGAATTACTTCTCAGTCACCTACAAAAATGCACTTGAGTTGCACTTTTCTATTAAAAAGGTGCAATTGCACTTTTCTACTAGCAAAGTGCAACTGATTTGAGTTGCACATTTTTTTGAACTGCAGTTGCACTTTTCTGAGTTGACTGAGACTTAAGAAAATCTCAGTCAACTGAGACATAGGCACACCCTAAACTTAAAATCAAAGATCGCGTATGTGGCTGACAATCTCCGGCCGTCCCTCGTTGTCCGCCGCAGTACGCCGGAGCTTCGCCGGTGGGGCGCAGAGGAGGAGCTCCGTCTCTGGGTTCGCAGCTCCCTCCGCTTGACTAGGACGTCTGCTTCCTCCTCGTCTCGACCAGGAGCTCCGCCGGTGGGGCGCAAAGGAGTTCCGCCGGTGGGGCGGGGAGGAGCAGCTTCGCCGGAGGGGCGTAGAGGAGGATCTCCGCCTCTTCCTTCTCCTCCTCGGCTCTACCAGGAGCTCTGCCTCGCCGCTTCCCCTCACAAGGTCGACACCATCGCGCCTCCTGCTGCTGCCGCCGCTCCGGCCGCCGCTTCACCCTACAAGCTCGACGCCATCGCGGCCCTGCCTCCGAGCTCATCATTGTCGCGACGGCTCGACCTCCTCCCCACGCCACTAGGCCGCCAGCTGCTTCAATGGCGAGGTCCTCTGCTCCTTGGACAAGATCGTCGTCGTCCTGAACTGTTACCTGAAGAAGCTACTGCAGTTTAAACTCGAGTTTCAGTTCAAATTTTCAGTTCACATTCTTAAGATTTAGATAAGGTGTGAGGTAAGGACCACCTAAATAGTCCTGAACTGTTACCTGAAGAAGGTAATGCAGTGGGTTTGAATTGTCCTCAAGAAGGGTAGGGAACTTGATCCCTGTTGTTGGTTCTGTCACATCTTCTGGCAAGATTGTTCTTGGCGCAGCAACACGAGTAAAGCCTGGACGCCTTTCTTCCAAATACTCTGATTTGTGTACCATCTTTTCCCGAAGTAATTGAATCCATGAGCATCTTTGGTGATCTTTGTCAATACATAGAAGAATTTGTTTAATCAATTGAATCAACCTTGTATATTAACATGGTTAAGTCTGAAAACATTGTGTTCATGTTGGAGAGAGCCAGAGAGGCAGCTCATTATGACGATTTGTTTCCACTGTTTAATATATAGAAGGTAAATGCTTATTTGAAGTGCATGCCACTTTGCTATATTGTGTTTGTAAATGCAGGTAAAAATGTTAGGTGACGATAAGTTAATGATGTTACAGGGTAAACAATTGAACAGAGATAGTAGAAGACAGTCTAATTGGACATCAAACTCCTCCGAAGCCTTTTTTTCTATATGTAGCATTATTGTACAGGTCTTCTGTGGGATCACTCAAAATCAATCAACATGAACCTCAGAGAAACACCAACAAAAAACAAAGCAATTAAAATAAGGCCACTTGGTCTATTTCCAAGGAAAACAAGCTGCTAAACCACAAATTCTAGATGTCTGTTTCCTAGTCATTATCATACCCACTTGTATTAATATTGGCGTGTATGAATCAACCAAAATACTATGTATCCTAGTAGAAACTTTTCTGTTTAATGTTATTGATATAATATTAGATGTATGACAACTTTACAATCATATAATAGGCCATCACAGAAACCTACAAAAAATAAGTTCATCGAACAATGCATGACGTGAACAAAACTAAGTTCAGCAGTGGGTTTTGCTCCTCCCTATGGACCAGCGGGAAGCTATGGTTATTGGATGCAACCGGATGCTAGCGGTTGCGCAGGACTTCTTTTTCCAGGCTACTGGGTAGCGGCATCTTAATAGATTAGCAAATGCATAGCCTGTCTTTTTGCCGTATTTTTAGCTGGTTGATTCATGTATCGACCCTAGCTTTTCCTTGATTGTAATAAGAGATGTTGGAACTTTTGAGACTTATTACACCTTTTTAATAAAGCAAGCCGTGTGCATCTATTGATGCAGAGGCTGGGGCTATGCTCCTTTATCTAAAAAAAAAAAAGTGAACAAAACACTGGAAAAAAGATGGAGCAGACCTCAAACAAAGTCAAATCAGATCCCCAGTGATATTTCACATGATGCCTGTAGCTCTCTCTATTCCAGTATCTAGCAGCGGTGATTATATGGCATTAAGAGCGGCATCTCTTGCTCATGACTTGCCTGAAATTTTAAGCCGACACAATAAATAAACAGAGGAAGGTAAGTGTCAGTACAGTTAACTATGGTTATACTGTATGTCATGTGTGAGGAAGCTGCAAACTGCAGTGCAACACCAGAGAAACTGGACTCAATTCGTCAATTTCATTACAGGGAAATTTTATTGTTAGTCAAGTTAGTTAACAGTAACACTATCTTAGTATCAGTGGAACCAATTGGTGTTAAACGGTATTAACTTGATGCCATCAGGTGAGTGAAAAATGATTCTGAAGCTACAAGATATCCACTGATTCAAGTTTTGGTAGCATGCATGGGAACTAACATCCTCAAAATCCAGACCTTTCTTGTTTGCCTAAATTGATTTACTTTAGGATGAACATCTTCCAACCTGAGGAAGGATTGCCCACTTCGCATCTCATGTGAGCAACTGAAGCTCCTTCCTGCTTGTTACTGTCAAAGTTAAGCACCTAAGTTGTACTCAATAATCCAATTTAAAGAAAATACCTCGAATTAAGAACTGAAAACCTACGACTACGAAATTTCTATTGAAGATCATTTGCTGCTACCAAAAGGCAGAGACTAAGAAGATCATCCACAGAAATAGGCATCGCATGCGACAGGAACAGCAATCATCATGGGGGATAAATTTGGGGAAAAGGATGTCGGCGACCTCACCTGGATGCGGACGACGCAGCGCGGGGGCACGTTGGCCCCGAGCGTGAGGATGGTGCTGGAGCACTCGAGTCCCGGGTAGAGGGAGGCGTAGGGCGGCGGCAGGTACTTGCTCTGCTGCTGGACCGTGTCGGCGCGGTTGACCTTGGCGGCGGCCAGCTTGAAGAGAACCGTGTCGGCGCGGGTCCAGCAGCGGGCTATTTGATAAAATGCCCCACTTTACTTTACCATTTGCCCCAAACGTCACATTTACTTTGGCATAGCTCAAATGCGCCATTTTACTTTGACCATTTGCTCAAATGCCCTACTTCAAATTTAACATGTTTTTCTCTCTAATCTCAAACCTGCAATGTCTGCTTTGCCCCTGCCATGTCCTCTCTAAATGTGACAGAAAGCATCGGGAGACTCGGGGTAGGACGAGTCCTGGCCGGAGGAGGCCCCTCCAGTGGAGGATATGGGTAGTTCAGGCTGGAGCACCCAACGTTGGTGGAGGCCACCAGCAGACTGAGCCCCGGACAGCGAGCTCGAGCTCCGTTCGATCTGGGCCGCCGGCGAGCTTGTGGGAGAGACGCGGCGGGACGGGAGGAGGCAGCCGGAGTGGTCAGACGCGGGGTGGTGGAGGGCAGGGCGAGGGAAAAGAGGAAGATAGGGACGGGCGCGGCGGAGATGGGCGAGCGCGGCTGCCGGCCGGTCGTCGCCAGAGTTGCCTGGGAGCTTTTCTTCTTCGCTCTGGAGAGAGAAATAATGCCAACGAGATGTGTGCGTACGGGCACAACTTTGTTTATTTCCACTCAGGGGTAAAAGGGTCATTGCAAGTTGGGGATTATATCTGATCAAGAACATATTGTTTTAATTAGCAGTAAATCACACGAACCGGGCATTTGAGCAAATTGACGAAGTAAAGTGGGGCATTTGAGTCATGCCAAAGTAAATGTGACGTTTGGGGCAAATGGCAAAGTAAAGTGGGGCATTTTATCAAATAGCCCGGTAGAGAACGAATGGTTTGCAGCCACCGTAGGAGCGTGGCTTTTGTTGAATAAACTCATGCACTGCATGATTCACATGCACCGCATAGCACAAGAAACATGTGGAGTATGAACATGAGACATTGCCGTGTAGCAGTGCTTAGGATACGTTGTGAATGTCAGTACGGCTGGACTCTAAAGCTGCTGATTCACACTACTAGCTAGTGATGTTGTAGTAGTATAAATAGCACCCCTTGTATCCCTTATCAGAGTACCAAGTAGCAGCAATAAGATAAACTTGCCCCAGCTTCTTGTGTCACTGCTCACTCGTGAAGAGCTTCTTCCTACTCTCTGTAATCACTGTGCGTGTGTGTCATCTAGACACTGCTAGTGTTGATTTAGAACTCACATTTGGTATCAGAGCATTGAGTCTAGCGATCCACCATGGTAGGGAATGGAGACCATGTTGCTCTCACGCCACCACGAACACTTGCCACGCTCGACGACTCAGCACGTGCGTCGCAGGTGGTAGTGCAGAAAGTTGTACGGGCGGCAGGCTCGACACAATTCCCTCCTCTCACACGCTCCAACTACGGAGACTGGGCACTCTTCATGCAGGTCATGCTCGAGGCGCGTAGCCTCTGGTCGGCAATCGAGACAGGCACGGCCGAGCGAGAGCTCGACCGTCAAGCGATGGAGGCGCTGCTCTGCGCCGTCCCGCCGGACATGATCTCGACGCTGGGCGTCAAGGCCACGCCGAAGGAAGCCTGGGACACACTGAAGGCGATTCACGTCGGTAGCGACCGTGTCCGGAAGGCAAAGGCGCAGTCCCTTCGCAAGCAGTACGAGGCGCTGCAGTTCAAGGACGGTGAGGGCGTCGACGCATTCTCAATGCGCCTCACCGGCCTAGTGAGCGCACTAGCCAACCTCGGTGATAATATTCCCGAGGACAAGGTGGTGCTGAAGTTCTTGGCCGTGGTGCCCAAGAAGTACAGCTAGATGGCATGCGCCTTCGAGACGTTGCTCGACCTCGAGAACATGACCATCGAGGACCTGACGGGTCGGCTCAAGGTGGTCGAGGAGAGGAACGACGTCGACAACAATACAGGCTCCGGCGGCCAGCTGCTGCTAACGGAGCTAGAGTGGCTCGCACGACTCCAAGCGAGCGCAAAGCGGAGCGTCAAACTACGGCAAGCAAGCACGTGGTCCCGGACGCGGCCCCGACCCACGCAACGACAAATACAAGCCTAGCGGGAGTGGCGGCAATGTCCGGAACGGCTCCACGTCGAAAGCCGCAAAGGACGACAAGTGCCGCTACTGCGGCAAGAAGGGCCACTGGGCACACGAGTGCCGGAAATGGCTGCGCGACGAGGGCGAGGCCAACCTCGTTCAGGCCGAAGAGGATGAGGACCCGGGCCTCCTAATGGCGCAGGTCTGCGAGCTGGGTGTCACCCACGACACGACCAGCACCTTGGTGGAGTTGAACGAGGAGCGCGCTGAGGCTCACCTCGGCAAGACGGATGGTGAGTGTGATGAGCGCTGGTACCTAGACACCGGTGCGACGAACCACATGACCGGGCACGCCGCTTGCTTCACCGAGCTAGACAAGCGCGTGTCTGGAACGGTCAAGTTTCACGACGGCTCCGTCGTTGATATCAAGGGTCGAGGCACCGTCATCTTCAGCGACCGTGACGGTGGCCATCGGGCGCTCACAGGCGTCTACTTCATCCCTCGTCTAAAATCAAGCATCATGAGTCTCAGGCAACTCGACGAGGTCGGCTGCCAGACTCTCATCAAGAATGGCATCCTGACGTTCCGTGACCGCCAACGACGCATCCTTGCATCGGTCAAGCGTGCATCGAACCGCTTGTACCTGTTCAAGCTCACAGTGGCACAACCTGTGTGCCTCTCCGCATGCGTAGGCGGCGACACCGCATGGCGGTGGCATGCAAGGTATGGCCATTTGAATTTCCATGCATTGCGTAAACTTGCGCAAAATGGGATGGTTCGTGGTTTGCCGCAGATCGACCAGGTCGACCAGCTTTGCGACAGCTGCCTGGTCGGCAAGCAGCGGCGCTCTCCTTTCCCGACGAAGGCAAAGTACAGAGCCGAGCACCGCCTCGACTTGGTGCATGGTGATCTTTGTGGCCCGATCACACCTGCCACACCCGGAGGGAAGAAATACTTCCTCCTCCTCATCGACGACCTCACACGGTACATGTGGCTGGTGCTTCTCGGCGCCAAGGATGACGCAGCTACGGCAATCAAGCGTTTTCAGGCTCGGGTGGAGGTGGAGACCGGCCGCAAGCTGCGCACGCTGCGCACCGATCGCGGCGGCGAGTTCACATCGACCGAGTTCTCCGAGTACTGCGCCGACCGTGGCGTACAACGACACCTCACCGCACCATACTCCCCGCAACAAAATGTCGTCATCGAGCGCCGCAACCAAACGGTGGTGCAGATGGCCCGGAGTATGATGAAGGCTACACAAATGCCGGGCAGGTTTTGGGGAGAAGCGGTCACGGCGGCCGTCTTCATCCTGAACCGTGCCCCGACCAAGTCCGTGGAGGGCAAGACGCCTTACGAGGCCTGGCATGGCGAGCGACCGCCGGTGCACTTCTTCCGCACCTTTGGGTGTGTCGCACATGTGAAGGTGGTGAAGCCCAACCTGAAGAAGTTGGATGACCGCAGCGTGCCCATGGTCTTCATCGGCTACGAGGACGGCGGGAAGTCTTATCGGGTCTACGACCCTGTAGGCAACCGCGTCCATGTCACCCGTGATGTGGTCTTCGAGGAGTCTGCAAGGTGGAACTGGAGCAAGGACGGTGATGAACCTGTGGTGGACTCCGGTGAGTCTTTCACGGTGGAGTACATCACCTACAAGGTGCCGTGTGGCCCACACACCGCACCAACTCCAGAAGACGGGAGTGCACTACCGAACTCCGCCCCAACAGACGCGCTGAGCACGCCTAGAACATCGGCTCCTACGGCGCGTGTCAGCTTCGTCTCACCAACAAGTGCAGCCATGGCCGCGCTGGATGGCCACGACAATGGTGACGAGCCTCTTCGTTTCCGCACCCTCGACAACATCAACAATGCTGGTGCCGTTGTCGGCCCCGAACCAGAGGAGCTGCAGTTCGTAGCTGCCGATGAGCCCGCCACGCTCGTTGAGGCAGAGCAAAGCGAGCCATGGCGGCGCGCGATGCTCGACGAGATGGCATCCATCGAGGACAACGACACTTGGAGCCTTGTCGACCTCCCTTCCGGCCATCACCCAATCGGCCTGAAGTGGGTCTTCAAGGTCAAGCGCGACGAGCGCGGCGCCATCATCAAGCACAAGGCGCGCCTTGTTGCGAAAGGCTACGTGCAACGCTATGGAGTCGACTACGATGAGGTCTTCGCTCCTGTGGCTCGCCTTGAGTCGCTACGCCTCTTGCTCGCACTCGCCGGGCACGAAGGCTGGGCGGTCCATCACATGGATGTCAAGACCGCCTTCCTCAACGGCGACCTCAACGAGGAGGTCTACGTCGACCAACCTCCCGGCTTCAAGGTGGTCGGACAGGAGCATAAGGTGCTCCGCCTCCAAAAGGCATTGTACGGCCTGAAACAGGCCCCCCGTGCCTGGAATGTAAAGCTAGACGCGAGACTTACCTCGCTCTGCTTCATGCGTTGTCCGTCCGAGCAGGCGATGTACGCGTGTGGTGACGGCACCTCACGGTTGCTTGTCGGTGTGTACGTCGACGACCTGATCATCACCGGCAACGACAACAAGGAAATCAGCCGGTTCAAGGACGAGATGGCAAGCTCATTCAAGATGAGCGACCTCGGATTACTCACCTTCTATCTGGGTATCGAGGTGCACCAGGATATCACGGGCATCACCATCAACCAGTCAGCATACGCACTCAAGATACTTGAGAAGTGCAGTATGGTTGACTGCAACCCGTCTGTTGTTCCCATGGAGAGCCGTCTCAAGCTGAGCAAGAAGAGCACGGCGCCACCCGCCGACACCACTCTATACCGGAGTATTGTTGGGAGCTTGCGCCACCTCGTGCACACGCGACCTGATATTGCATATGCTGTTGGGTACGTGAGTCGCTTCATGGAGAATCCCACCACTGAGCACATGTCCGCGGTGAAGCATGTCCTCCGGTACATCGCTGGGACACGGTCCTACGGGTGCCACTACGGGAGGAAGACTACCGATCCCAAGCTGATCGGGTACAGCGACAGTGACATGGCCGGCGACGTCGATGACCGGAAGAGCACGACGGGGGTGTTGTTCTTGCTCGGATCGAGCCCCATCACATGGCAGTCACAGAAGCAGAAGGTCGTCGCTATGTCTTCCTGCGAGGCAGAGTACGTCGCGGCCACGACAGCAGCGTACCAAGGAGTTTGGCTCGCACGCCTTCTCGGCGACATGAACAAGGTCCCGCCTGGTGGCGTGACGCTTCGCATCGACAACAAATCAGCGATCTCCCTCAGCAAAAATCCTGTCTTCCACGATCGCAGTAAGCATATCGAAACCAGATATCACTACATCAGGGAGTGCGTGGAGGATGGGCGGGCTGAAGTGGAGTACGTAACAGAGGACCAGTTGGCTGACATCTTGACAAAGGCACTTGGCCGTATCAAGTTCGAGGAGCTGCGTTCCAAGATTGGCATGATCAAGATTCCAGTAAGTGCATGAGCTTAGGGAGTGAATGTTGAATAAACTCATGCACTGCATGATTCACATGCACCGCATAGCACAAGAAACATGTGGAGTATGAACATGAGACATTGCCGCACTAGTAATAGTAAGTTATAGATTGTAGCAGTGCTTAGGATACGTTGTGAATGTCAGTACGGTATGAACATGAGACATTGCCGCACAAGTAATAGTAAGTCATAGATTGTAGCAGTGCTTAGGATACGTTGTGAATGTCAGTACGGCTGGACTCTAAAGCTGCTGATTCACACTACTAGCTAGTGAAGTTGTAGTAGTATAAATAGCACCCCTTGTATCCCTTATCAGAGTACCAAGTAGCAGCAATAAGAGAAGAGAAACTTGCCCCAGCTTCTTGTGTCACTACTCACTCGTGAAGAGCTTCTTCCTACTCTCTGTAATCTGTGTGCGTGTGTGTCATCTAGACACTGCTAGTGTTGATTTAGAACTCACAGCTTTCACTTGGGAGCGTTGTTTCCGAACGACCCGGCTGATGCATCAGCCGGCTGTATAACAGAGTTTTCCTTGGTCTAAACCAGCCAACGCCCCATAAGAAAAACCCCTCCCAATCAACCCAAACCCAAAACAGAATGAAAGCAACGAACGCACAACCCTCTACGCGAGCACTGCTCCAGGCCTAGCTCGAGAGCCAACATACCATATATATGGCGCCCCCTCCCAACTCCTAGACTAGACCTCTCCTTCCTCTCCTGAAGGTCTCCATTAGATCTACAATGAATCCAAAGGCTTAGCTCAAGGCAGAAAAAAAGATAAATTATATCACAAAACCTTAAACTCCCACAATCCCATCTTTTAGGATTAAGTATCTACTCTCGGAAAGATTAGGATCAGTATCAATTAACGCCACAACAAGTTCGGTGCATATTAGTTCCATCTCCAGCGCACCACATTTAAAGCAGCAACCCATTTGGTTTCCTATGATAGCTGATGTGGTACCTGGGGATAGCTGATGTGGTAGATCTAGGAACACCTTGTTGAGACTTGAGATAGAAAGTAAGAAAATATATGTAGCAACTCAAAATTGTAACAACAACTTAGATTGGACACAAACGAAGACAACAGTTGGGATCTTACTCCCCTTGCAGCAACTTAGTTCATAGAACTCTGCAACATACATTGATCTGTGAAACAACAAAAGGGTTTGGCTGCAACTTAGTTAGATCGTCATGATTTTGTTACATTCCACACCAGGTTGCAAAAAATTAAACAGAAACCCTCCTGAAAACCTAATGGTGTTTTAGAAACACCAATGCATCCATTCTCTTTCTATTTCAACAAAAAAGCAAACATTCGCCAGATTAATCTAAACCCTTTAGGACCCAGCAACAATAGTGTTACGAACCCAACAACAACGGTGTTATGAGCCGGCAACTAATGTCAGTTCTTTCTACAACTAATCTAGTTCCATGTTATCGGTTTGAACTCATCGATAAGAATACACCCAAAATTAAAACTTATCATATATGATGCGTAGTACTAATGCTAGTTCTGCCTGCAACTAATCTAAGTATGTGTTGTCAGTCTGAACTCATCTATAGAAAGACCCCTCAACTACAACTCATCCTATAGGATGCCTACAACTAATGTCAACTCTGCCAGCAACTAATCTAGTTCTGCGTTGTCAGGGTGAACTCATCCATATGGATACCCTCAAACTACAACTCATCTGATATGATGCCCTGCAAGGCTGCAACTAATGTCAATTATGCCAGCAACTAATGTCAGTTATGCCAGCAACTAATGTCAGATCTACCGGTGACTAATCTAGTTATGTTTTGTCGTCTGATCGAACTCATCTATAGAATTCCCCCAAACAACAAACTCACTAGATCGAATGCCTACAGTACCGTGTGCTACTCATATAGGTTCGTGCTGTCGGGGTGAACTCATCTATAGAATAGCCCCTAACTGCAACTCATCTGCTTCTGTCTGCAATATGGTTAGCTTACTGTTGGAATCTGTGGCAATCCAGTAGTAAAGATACTACTAGTCTTGCTTGCTGAATGTGAATGTGCTCTGGAAGAAACAAATACCAACACCAATGCGTAAGCGGAATTTCTGTATATGTTCATCACCAGATGTTATCTGACAGGAACATGCAGTTCCGTGAAACTCTCCATCTAGGGGATACAGGTACACAACATTGCCCTGATTTCCTTTCGTTAATCATAGCTGAACCCTCAACAAGAATTACTACTACTACTGAACCAAGTCCAAAGAGGTTCAGAGACACGCAAATTGCAGACAGAAAGTCAAACTGTTTTGCAGCAATTCCAAAGCACGGCAAGACACGCAAGAACGTTCCAGCCATGAACAACGTCAAAGTCAAGATCAAGCAAACGCCACTAGGATAGGGTTTGGTGACTCACGAGGGATCGTGCGCCGTGTTGGATATAGTGCCCTAGAGGCAAATAATAAAAAGTGTATTATTATGTATCAATAGTTCATAATAGTTTCGTGACATGCTATAACTATATTAATCGCACGTGAGGTATTGTAAACAAAACAAAGGGGTCCCTAGTGAGCATTCGCAAACTAGTTCATCACTGGCGGAGCTTAGTTAGGGCAAACCCGGGCCATGGCCTGCCCAGCCCAGGAGCAAACTTATGTTTTATACCTATGCCACCAGTAAGCAGCCCAGTTCACGTGAGAGGTGGACTGTTCGCGATTCAGTTCGCCGCCTGAGTGTTTCTGCTCGTCAGCGGCACTTCTCGATTCCCCATCCATGGAACCCGGAGGCTAGGCAGCTGCCATAAGCTGGCGACCGAGCGGCCTAGCTAGCAGCTGGACTGCTTGGTCCGGTGTAATATCCCAGGTTTAGAGGCAATAAAATGAGAGAACACCAAAGTGTGCATTGCATTCATGCATAGAAAATCCGGGAAAGTTTCGCGCTCTCAAATAAAACTTACCACAGTGACTGAAGTTTCACTTGACTTGCTGGAATTGAAGTAGATCATCAAGTCAAGCGCTATAAACTTCACTGTGATCTTTGTTGAAACCTTGTTTTGGGTAGAGATGATTTGATCTATGGATTAGATCAAATGGAATTATATTTACAACAACACATTCTTTAAGAATCAAACCCTAACTTATTAACACTTAAAAGTTAGCAACTACCTTTGTGTGTAAATTAATTCACTTCTAAACTTATTACCAAATAAGGTAAACAACAGGGTCTAAAGTGCATAAAAGCCACACATTCCTATTTAAATCATAACTTATTAAGTATATGAAATATCATAAAACTAAATCCATTTACATTACGATTTATAGTTCAAACTATTTGAATCAAACGGACTATGAGTATTTTGAAACTCATATTATCATGCCTTGGTGAAATCAAACACCAACTATCCAAATCTGAGGAATAACCTTCAACCTTGATCTTTTGATCAATATTATAATATAAATCCAATCCAATATGATATAGTGACTCATCCACAATAATAAAACCATCCACAAGATATTTAGTAACAAATGCCACTTGGCTATCCAAAAATAAATCATATGAGAGGATAATGATCTTGCCACATAGGATGAAAATATCTACATGACTTGCTTTCCAAGCTATGCCACCTCATGCTCAAAGGATTGCTATGGATGAGGGCATGACACCCAAGCACCTTACTCATCAAACCAACACAAGAGTCACCACCTATGTGTCATGATACTAGAGCTTGCCCAAGCCTATAAATAGAGCCACACCCTTCATCAATATGATCACCTTGTAGCATGATGCAAGGAAACCAAACACTTGAGACCTTCCATATGAATTAGCTAGGATCAAGATGAAGAAGCTAGGAGGTGGAGGCATACCACAAGAAGAAGGTTTATCAGATTTCCTGAAGAACAAGCTACAGAAAATACCAAGGTAGAATTCCTAGGCAAACCATATATTTAGAGGATCATATCATCACCTCTTGAGTTGGACCTTAGGAAACCAATTCCATAATCATCACAATTTGGTATTAATTAGAAACCCTAAGAATCTAAGTGAGTGTGATGAGAGGAATGATAAAGAGTGATTAGTGAGGAATAAGTGGATCAAGTCTAATGCATGATCTTACCTTATAAATTGAGGTGAAAAGTTAAACCTATGCATGTGATCATAGATCTCATTCTTCTCATGAAATAATAAGTAAATCATTAGTAGTTAACCAAACCAATACTCATGCCTTGTGTAGTATTGATATGGTATTTAAACCTTGCCTACCCAAACACTTGAGACAAACCTAGCATTGCTTTGATACAATAATTCTACCTAAGTGAGGAGGATAACCCTAGATCAAGTCTGAAATCCAACCCATGGATTACTTTGGATTATAAGTAGAACCCTGCCATGCATCATGCCTATTTCCTACTTCAAATAGTGAAGTATTCCCCAAACCATAAACCTTGTCATATAGAACCAATCTACATAAAATAATATGTCTTAACTTGTGTATCATGGACCCCAAGTATAAACCAAACTAGTTATACTTAAGCTTAAATGATATATAAGTGAGTAGGGTGAAACCAATATCCAAATCATCTTCTGAAATCTTAAGAACTATCATTCACATAAAATAATGAACCCAATTCCATCCTCATTTTCACTACTAATTTAAACTCTAGCCATAATGGAAATTATATGTGAACAATCCATATTGTTAAGTACTAGCTCAACCCAATCATGTGTTCATTATGCACAGGTTATAAATTTTTAAACCACTTAAATAGATCTAGTTTCTAAATAAAAGAGAATTGAGGTAAATACTTAAACCTATTTCTACTCTACTCAAATCTCACAAACTATAACCAAGATTGCAATACTTGTTTAAACAACAACATAATGCAGTAAGCATCATTATCAAATTATACTAATGTTCAAATTATTTAGGACCTGCAAAAACAAACAGAAATCAATTTGAGTTCAAATATCAAATTCAAAACAGAAAATAAAACATAAATAGAAAAGAGAGAGAGAGGGGCTTACCTGTCCACCGAAGCAGGCCGAAGCAGCCCAGCAGCAGCCCAGGAGCTAGCCCAGCCCGCAAACGAAGTCGACCCACCACCACTTACCTTTTCGCTGCTGGCAGAAAACAAAAGGGGGCCGTCGTCTTCCTCCCCGGCATCGACAGCGCAGAGAGGGAGCTCGGCCACGTCTCTCGCCATGGATAGGGACGACCCGGGCGCCGCAGAAGGTTCCAGAACTCCACCCTATACTCCTCGCGTCCGAGCCTATCCAAAACCATCAAGATTCGCGCTCAGAACAAGCGCCAACCTCGCTGTGCATCCCGACCATCTCCGACGTCGAGTCGGCGTTGCCGACCACCATTTGCCCTATAAATATGCACAGAGCTTCGCCAGGAAACCCTAATGCTTCGCCGCTAACTCTCTGGCTTTCTCTATCCCTCTATCTCTCGCAATCAACAAAACTTACCGGCGGCTGTTCTCCGGCTAGCCGCCGATTAAGACCACCCCGGCGTACGATTGATGGCCGAGGAGGTGCGCCTCGGTGCGTAGATCATCTGGGAGCAAGCAAGCATCGAGGGGAGTTCGGAGCCAGGCGAATTTCACCGTTCCCTTTCACTCGGGTTCGCCGGAAAGTGGTCAATCGTCGTCGTCTCCGGCGGTCATCGACACCATCGACCACACTAGCATGTTCAGGGTGAGTTTGCGCGTCTGTTGGACCAACTATCGCTTCCTAGCTCGCATCCTAGCTTCATTTTGCGTTTCGGCCGGAGCTCGCCGCCGCAGACCTGTTGCCGGAGCTAGCTCTGGTGACCATTTCGAGGGGGCGCTGCCACCATTAGGGTCGCCATAGTCTTCTCGTTCGAACGCAACAAGCCGCTCGTCCCGGGGAGCCCTATATCGCCAGAAAACACCGTCGCCGTCGATCGCCGGAGACCCTCCGGCGAGGTGACGTGGCCGGTGGGGTCTGTTCCTCTTATTGACTCGGTCCACGCCAACGTGGTAGTCGACGTGTACCTGGCCCCACTCGTTAGTCTCTGTGTGTGTATCTGAACCGGTAAGTTTAGTATTTAGGTTAATTTCAAATTCCAGTAAATAGCTAAAATTTTGCAAAATTGTATAAAATTCATTTCAACTCAGAAAATTATAAATAATATATCAAAATGCTCAAAAAAAATAAACTCTATTCAAATAAAATATAAAACAAAAATGTGTGTCAAAATAAAAATTCACTTATTTTTAACCTTGTTAATTATGCCATTTCAATTATTTAAAATACAATTTGAATTCAATAATTAGTGAAGTTTCAGAATTAAATTTTAAATATTCAGTAACTAAGTAAAATGTTACAATTAATTTTATTTACCATATTTGCATTTACTTAAGTATTAGTGATAATAAACCTTAATTTGCAAAATTACTATTTTCTATTTTCTTTAAATAGTAATAATTCAAGAAAATATTAAAAGCCAATAATATTTTGGTAGCCCAATAATTGTTTACTTAAACATCTTTAGTTAACAAGTTAAATACTTTAAACCTAATAAAAATTATTAACCCCTGATTTCTAAATTAAATCTAAATAAGGGTTACCCTAATTATTAAGTCTTGTGAAAATTAATAAAATATCAAACCATTATTACTTTGTTTCAAAGTAATTAGTGACCACATCTCTATTGACAATTATTAGTTTAAGAATTGTATCAATGTAGAAACCCTAGTTCTAATATTAATAAGAACATTGATCTCCTTATTTTATGTGTTCATCCATAGTAGTTGCAAACCTAAAACCCTAGGGGTTTAGCCCATATGATTATATAAACCTCAACTTTACATGTAGAACCTTGATAAGTAACCAATGAATGCATGCTTATGATCCACTAAAATAAAACTAAGTCACATGGCAATTATCATTTCATGTCCCTATTCTTAGTTAAAACCTATATGATTTCCTATTGTCACTTAGAAGCAAACCCTAACTTGTTAATTGGATTAGTACCATAGATCACCACTTCTATATATCATACCATTAGGATCAACCTCAACCATCAAACCCTAGTAGAACTATATTAAAGAACCCTAGTACCAATCTTGTGTAGCCATTCACCACACATGCTCCTATTCCACTAAACCCTACTTAGGAATTGATAAGCCACTTAGCTTAGAGGCCATTAGAGATTATTTAGTGAAGCAATTGTGAAACCATAGTAAACCCTAATAGCTAATTATAGAACCATCTTAATAACCAACCTTTGATATGATGCTTAGAAGAAACCATAGCAATAAACCTACTAATAATTGCTATATAGAAACCCATTCCAAATTAAGAACCAACTAGTTCCTATTAGTAAAACTAAATGAATCCAATAGTAAATCCTAGAAAGCCATAGCTCCTAGGTATAGTAGTTCATATTCTTATTTAACCTGTTCTTCAAAAGTTATTCTTTTGAAGTACAAATGTCAATCAAACCTTAGAAACCTAATCCTTATTTGAAATACTCATTATTTCTTAAACCACCTGTTCTTCAAAAGTTATTCTTTTGAAGTATAGTTTAAGTAATCATCAACCATGTTCTGTAGAACCTAAAATTGACACATGTTCTTTACATATTGTTTCACCACTATTCTGTATGTGTATTATTGTTATGATGTCTTATATCACTTGGTTATGATGCTAATATAACCAAACCCTAATAAGAACCTTGTTTGAGAACCATTCTAAAAGTGCAACACACCCTAAAGAAATCTTTACAACTTATACATCCTAAATCATCGAGGTTAGGTTACGCTCGGGACGATTGCATCTCATACTATGCATTATAGCATCTTTGCCAGTTCTTTAAACATTGTCCTTACCGGACGATGATGGTATTTCAGAATTTGGAGTTATCACGTATCGAAGCTTTTGCCCGCATAATCTTGCAGTCAAGAAAGGCAAGTTCATCGCTTGCTCATGTCATTTGATTATTTGTATCAAACTATATGCAAAGTACTATACTTATCACTCATGCATTGAAAAGCAAAGTATTATTTTACAATTATGAATATGACTATGTGGTGGGCAATGGAACCATGGTATGTGTTGATATGGTGGAGGTTCCATTGCATGGGTACTACTCATCTAGGACTAAGTATCAATGCCGTCCAGTGATTCTAGCGCCGTACAAATCGCGTTAACCATGAGATCTATAATGGCTCTGGGGAAGCCAGTCGTATCTTTTCTCTTCTGCACGCCAACGGATTGGTAGAGCCGGCGGGGTGTTGGAGGCACTGCCGTAGGTTGGGATGGCCTTTTAAATCCCCATCCATTAGTGATGATGGCTCTACGATCTATGATGGATTGTCCAAAGTACACCGTGAGTAAAGCCGTATTATCGGGAGAAATCTACTGGGGGTGTGCAGGTGGACAAAAGGGTGGGTTTGCAGTCGCGGAGAAGGCGGTGTGGGCTTGGATCTTACACCTGGCCTCACACCAAAGGAAGTGTGGACGAGCATGCTACTCGGTTGGCAACAAGGATAAGTTCTCTTATGAGAAAAGTAACGCACCTCTGCAGAGGATACTGAATTGTGACTGTCACTCCCTGTTCCGGGAAGGGAACTGCGAACGCGGCAGGAAAGGAACTCCACGAAGTTCTGGTCAACCTGTGAAGACTGACGGGCATAGTTTTCAGAATAAAATAAACCTTTTTAAGAAATGTTTATAAAAACTTGCATTGGCCTATGACTTTCTGGTCTATGGCTGTAGCTAGTGCATGATACACCTATTTCCTAATATGAACTTGCTGAGTACGTTCGTACTCATTCTATCTCGTTTGAACCCCCTTCTTAGAGCAAGGCACCGAAGGAGAAACTACCGTGGAACTCAAAGACAAAGGAGTCAACTGCAACAAGATGCAGAATTCAATCAAAGAAGCCAATGGAGTCAACTTCCGCATCAGCTATAATGGAAACCGAGACTAGTAATAGAAGGGAACCTTTCCCTAATCCTAGCACCTAAGTAGCTAGAGTTCTATAGCAAGCCAATTAGCTCTTAAACTTGAGTTAGCTATAAGATAGACTAAGAGTCGTTCTTCTGGAGCTTTATTTGAAGTTTTACCTCACTGTAAAGTAGGAGGTTGTGTTGATCTTATGTAAACAGTTCGTGTGTACTTCTATAGACATACCTTGGACTCGCATATGTTTCTGTTGTACCACTCTGAGAGATGTAATATGAGTGGAACGGTTTTTCACTTGTGTTATGTCAACGACTTGTGTACTACACCATGCAGTGGTACGCTGGGTCATCACATCCGGCTACCGGCGACAGTCTAGTCCAGCAGCTAGCGAGGGCAAGCAAGCAAGGATGCCCAGGCGGACAGCCCACAGCCCTAAGCGGCTAAGCCAAAGGCAGTAGGTGCAGGCTGGCAGGGTCTACTCCATGGCATGCAGCAACGAGAGCTAGCAGAGACTATCCAACAACCCAGTCAACAACAAGGTATCCTCCATCTTTTCCAATTTTCTTGCTGCAATCCCACATGCCATAGCTGCTCCAATTTTTGCCCGGCGAAATGCATAGCATAACCGCACACGTGACACTGCTGGTAATGCACTTGCCCAAATCTCATTGCTTGATTCTCTTTCATTACCAATTTTCCTATAGATTATAGTGTCTGAAGTTATTGGTTAACAGTTTGGTAATTGGTAATATGAATAATTCATTCCATTGTTGTGTGAAAATTGCTGCGACATTGGGATTAGGCTGGCAGGTTAAATGATAAGATGAATCTTTTATCTACTAGTGCCACCATGATTTCTAGGAACAAATCTTAGTATGCTCCTATGCTTTATTTTATTTTGGAGCAATTCATGTATGATGATCTGCTGAACCAAAAGGTAGCATTAGGTATTGACTAATGTATAGTTTTGGAGGAATTTTTGTGTCAGCTTTGGTTTGGCCCGCCCAACTTTTTCTTTCAAGCTCCGCCACTGTAGTTCATTAAGGTCAATCGATGATCGAAGTTTTCCAATCATGGACACAGATGCCATTGACAATGGAATTATATCACTGAATAAATGATATGATGGACATTCCCAAATGTAAGTATTGTAACACGATCAAGTTACGAAGTTCACGTTACGATATTTATGAAAGCGTAGTAACCCAATCCTTAGACCGTGAGACCATACCTAATCGTTGTTACCGGCGCCTCCTTTGACATCATCAATCGCCACATCATAATAGGGTGGTCATAAAGATGCTGCTCAGGTATTTCAATGGGATGGGTTGAGGCGTATGTGTCAAGAGCGGTATTTGATCATCCGTGTGGCGGGAAGATACTATGGGCTCACTCGGTGAGATTACATCTAGATCATGAGGATGGAATCGAACAGAGCGAGTTGAATACCCTTGTCGGTAACGAGATCGATCTAGCTATAATGATACCGATGATTAAAGTCTCGGACGAGTGCCGGTATCGAAGTAACAAAGGGAATGAGATTCGACATAATGGTTCAAACGACGATCACATCGTCGTAGAATACACATGGGTCACTATTATTCTCCAGAAAACATGGCGATCATTGATCGAATATTGTCTCGATCATGTATGTATCATTCTCCAACCATAGGGAAACACACTTAAGGGTTCAACGAAACTTTAGATTGTCTTGGATTCATCGGAAACTCCGAAGAATAGAGAAGAGAGAACCGGAAAGTGTTCCGGGAGAATCCGAAGGATGCTCGGAGTGGTTCAAGAGGCATCTCAGATCATCGGGAATTAAATAATATGTATTATGTATTAATTAAGTGAATTAATATTAAATTACATATTCGTTTAATTAATAAAGGTGCAGCTCACTTTAATGGTCCCTTCTTGGAAGGGAGCCCATTTAGGGGTCAGTGAACCCCCCACATGGGCTTGTGGGGGCAGCTAGGGTTTTTTGGAGGTGGGGGTCCACCCTCCCTGGCCTAGCTGGCGAAACCTTACGGTTTGGGGCGCACCAAACCCCCTCCCCCTTCCCTATATAAGGTGGAGGCATTGGGAGGAGAACACACAATTCCCTCTTTTGAGAAGAGGAGAGCCCCTTTGGGCGCCTCCTCCCCTTTCTCTCTAGTTATCTCTCCCATACGTGGTACCTTGAAGAGCTGCGCACGGAGGGAGTACTCCACCCGGTACGCGAGAACGCTGCCAGGATCCTGGAGATCTACTTCCGCGCCTCCGCTGGAACGGAGACGGGAGCGTCGTTGAGCACCGTATGTGTGCGAAACTACGAGGTGTTGCACATGCAGCATTGGACGTCGTACAAGAGGACTTCATCACGACCCCGGGGTCGGCGACGAGTATACATCAACCACGTTCTAGCGGAACACCGCTTTTGATCTACGAGGGTACGTCACCGAAATCTTTACCGTTACTGCATTACTCCTAGATAGATCTAGGCAACCGGGTTGCCTTAGTTAGAAACTTTTTGTTTTCTGCTACGAATCCCTAACACGTCACCACCCTTCCAACAGCAGGAGTACCATGAGTCTACGAGGTAGGTCAATGAGAAATTTGGGGGTGAGCCACCTTATGCACACGTTTCCTATCATTTTACAAACTTTCTCGCCATAATTTTTTTGTATAATTTAACCATCCACATGATGCACATTTCTGTCTTGATTCAATACATTTACCGTATGTGTTTAGTATATGCATTTATAAGTTTGAGTGACTTCATTCTGATTTTTTAAATGATTTTGAAGGAGAACACTTGAGGCCTTATTTGGTACTAGAGTTTTAGAGTTTTTGTGAGGATTAGCGGGATAATCCCCACTTACACATAAAAGCATGTTTGGTAATATAGTATTGTGCGAGTTTAATCCCCGCTTATCCCAACTTTTTTCCAAATCTTAGTGTTTTTTTTCTTAATCCCCAATACTCTACCCCTACCTAGTGAAATGGGGATGGGGTTTTATGGGGATTGGGTGAAGGTAAGGGTTTCACCCAATACTCTATAGGATTATCCCCAATAATCCCCACAAAGCCTCTAGCGCTAAACAAAGCCCAAGCAGGTGTTGGAATACTTGTGCAGTATTGATACTTCGGACTTATTAAGGCGAGGTCCACTAAGTAAATCTCACGTTTATAAATGTTAAGTGGGTGCTTATAGTTGGTAGAAAGATTAATAAAGAGATTTCTCAATATTTTACTGTGTCAAACTTTATTTTACGCATTTAGTGAACTTTTGCCGATCAACTATTTCGAGTACACTCCGCAACCTTGGACCGACTAGGCGGAAAAAGGGTTGTGGAACTGTTTCCACTTCTAGCGCCACAAACTGCTAACAGTGGAAGAGCAAATCGCAATAATTATCATGCCCATTCTAGCGTGAATGAAATCTCTCTATGGGCTTGCCAAATTAGAATCCTCCAGCCTAATAAACTGCAAGTGACACAATCACTGGATGTCATATTGTCATTGTTCTGTAGTCATCCGATAGCAATATGTGAGCTCCACGGGGAGCAAAAAACCGTGGACGTGTGTGCACACAGAATTGAGGTTAGCAAATAGCAAGTTGTTGCGAAAATAAAATTCTATAAAAATGGTTGTGGAAAGCCTACCAAGGAATTTCAGTTCTGGCCAAAAAAAATCTATAGGTTGAATTTTCTTGTGGTTATACTTATACCACGTAAAAACACAAAAGTAATGCTTGGGACGTTGGAATTTCACATGAAACAACTCAAATTCCACAGGAGCGGTAAGATTTAACTTTGATGCGTAGATTCCTTTGCTCAGCAAAACAAGATTTAGTTGTACATGGGATATATACATATGGTATATATATATATATATATGAGGTGATAAAATCAAGTATATAGCTACTTGACTACCTAATGCTAACATGAATGCTGTTTCAAGAAACAACACTAAAGTACAAATTATACCATGAGTGTGAGTGCATACAGGGTCTATATCTACATTTGTGACTGAAAATCATGGCCAAGAATGCCAAAAACCTATGTCCAACAGAAACGAATATTGCAAACCTGGTTTTCATTGGACCAAAATTATCACTCCAAGGATTCTCCTAACTGTGCGAATATTGTGATGGGTGTTGAACAAACTTCTTTCAGATCCTTTTGATACTTTAAAATGCCCCTGCATCTGAAAAATAGGTTCTTGTGCATCCACTGAAAAGAAGGTTACCTTGGGGCAACGGATTTGACAGTTCCATTCCCTGGACAAGAAAAACGTAGCATGAAAGTTAGGGCTTTATGCAACACAGAACACTAAACCTATCAACAAGTACATTACCTGCAGTAACTTTTAATCAATAAAACTACCAAGATTGTATAGGAAAAATGGTACACCACTTCTATTAATCTCCAAGTATACACAGATCAACAAGTACTCATTTGAAATTGCATAGACATCTAAATGTGCTGGTAGCCTGGTTACAGAATTAAATTAAGAGAGGTTGTGTACCACATAATTAAGTTCTTCATCTACAGATAGATTAAGACAACGAAAGTTTAAAGCAATAACTTACTTGAACTGGCGTAAATTCCAAACTTGACGTCAACCCGGACCTTACCCCACTGCTGCCGTACTTGTTCTCCTTGAATCTGATAAAACAAAGTAATGCGGAACCAAATTAATGATGTTGTAGAGACAAAAATATTAGGGATACAAATAAACATATTCCAGACGATACAAATTTAATGGTGAAAGCAAAGTAGATAAAATTATAGTGTGGATCAAAACGATCATATGAACAACATGCATCCGTATAAACAATCTGAAATCTGTGAGAGATATGTATGAAGATGTAATGGTAACTGTTGTACAACTAGTGAAGTAAAATCAGTCATGTGAAAAGAGTAAAACAAGGTACCAATGCAACAAAATAAGAGATAGCCATTACTTGATAATTCTGTAGTATTTCCTATTACTTTCCTGTATATAAATTTATTGTGCACCTTTACTATGACTAACTGAGGACCAGCTTCACATTTTTGAAGAAAAATCCTTGCAGTTCTCAGCCATGTTGGCACAGGCTTGATAATGGAAATGTACTTTATGCTCCACCATAACATCGGATAAGTTCCATTTCAGGATAAAATGAGAAGAAATGAAAACATTAAATTGCTCACCCTTTAGAAACTTTAGCAGCAAGTTTGTTTTGACCGATTGACAACCGTAATTTCCCGCTTCCTGCTTGTCCAAGTAAGCCATACCCTTTCCCTAAGCCATCACCTAATAAAAAATACACAATTATGTCCGAAGAAACTATATTCAAGTTCATACATGGTCTATTCCGATTGACATGTATATCTACGGCAATAAGAAGTTTTACATGTATATAATAACTAACCTAATGAGCTCTTCTCTGGCACGCCAAACTGCATTCTATTTGCAAGCTTCATCATGTCGGTTTGTGCATATCTGCAAAATCAAGTACACAGTTATAAATTATAAGAGATAAGTAGCAGATTAACATGCATCGGCCAATTAATTAGAGAACTAGGCACGAGATTGTATAATATGTCCGCTTAAAAACCTTTCTTTCATTTTTCGGAGTCGGCGACCCCCTCTCTTCTTTTTATGAACAGAGTCAGGGACAGGGACTGGCTTTGGGAACTTTGCTTGTGGCGGTTCTTGCCATTTTCTGACTCTCTTGCGGATTTCTTCCAATAAGTTCTTCCCAGCTTTTCCAGTTGTATCACCTCTTATAGAATCAATTCTTGCTGCTAATGTTGATTTTGCAGCTATAAGCCTAAGAGAGCGAGTTCTTAAAGATGGAGGCGTGCTTTGCAATACTTCAGTCTGTTCAAGATAACCAGCACGAAACTGAGACACTGCACTAGAAAATCCACATGAATTTTTCTTCTTTGCTCCAAGAAGTTGCACATTACAGGCAGGCATTTTTGCTAATGCTTCCAAACCACCAGCATCTACCATTAGTTTTGAGGCAACATTGCTGCCAACAATGGCAGTAAGATTGGGTGCTATGTGTCCCATTCGGCTCGCGACGAAGTCAAGTATTTTCTTCTTTGCTGCATCTAGGGTAAGAGCTCTATCACATGCTTCATTAGTTTTTACTAAATTTACCTTAGAAAGAGGTTCCCTACTAGTTGATTCTGTCATAGTAATCCACATTATGTCCGCAGAAGGTAAAAGACCTTTCAAGTCAACTTGGGTTAAATCCACTTCATTTCCGATCTTCTTGACAACACGGGCATAATCAATTGGATGTTGAATCCGGGATTCTAATAGGGGAAGCTTAAGGTTATACTTGCCCCGTATGAAACTATGGACAGTACTGATCTCATTGTCAATATCTACTGATAAAGCGTTGCAATCAACAATAAGTTGGTAATCCAGGTCCTCCAGAATGCTTCCTTGATTGGGAACAGTTATGGCTCTCTGGACGGCATCTTCAACTTTCTGTTGCGAACAAGTGAAAATGGTCAGTATGCTGACCGAACAAAATGAATAGTGATGGAACTTAGAGCAGTTAAGGACTGAATTTTAAGTAGAATGGAGAGAAGAAATTATGGAATATACCAATGCTCACAAAATCAAAGTCAACTCTGATCGACACAGATACATTGAAGGAATGAACACAATTGCTCCATAAAAGGAAAGGTAGTTTGTTTGCTTACATTCTAAGATACATCCATGAATGTTTGATGAAGAATAGCAACGACTAAAGTTAGTATGAGAGGGAAAAATTAAATGTTTATGTGATTCAGTAGCCATAATATACCTGAACATATGAAGGTTTCTTTGGTAAACTATTTAGCTTATCCGCAGTGAAAAACACTTGGAAATCCATTAAAAGTCCTAAGAATCAGGAACCATGGTGTCTTCCATTATATACTGGTATAGTTTTTCTGTTAGCCAGTCAGAAAAAATATTCCACAGCTGTTTTATATAATGCAACTAATTGGGGTGTAAAAGTCATATCTCTTACCTGCATTATGTCATTATAATATTGTGTCTTCTGAAGTTTTGAGATACTATCAAGATCGTCGCAATAAACAGATTTGATGAGGTCAGAGATGTTGCCATCAACATCTTCTTCCATATTCACTGCCTCTGCGTTTACCTCTTCCTGAAATATGGTAAGTACACATATGTCAGTAAGGAACAAATGTCGTTGTACCACATATTTTCTTTCAACAATAAAAATATAAATTTGACTCACTTGACAGGGTTCATTATCCGATAGCTCATCAAGATCAGCCAAGAAAGACTCAGCAAGGCTAGCCTGAAAATTTTCATTAGTTAGCACACCTTAGGAATTACTTGGTGTGAATAACTGAATGCGGACTTTGGATGTAATGAAGTAGCAATGTACAAAGGAATATGACTCTGAATATCTAAATAACCATGTTGAATATGAAGAAGTATCAGTATATATTTCGATCAGGCAAAGGGCGGGCACGAATAATTGTATGACCAAAGCGGCACCGAAAATTCTACAGCAAAAGAAGGTTATGAGGCTACATTTAGTCCCAGGCATAAAACCTGAGCAATATATAACCTGAATCCACAAGTGAAGTAAACAGTGACTCCTTAATTCAGCAATCCATATTCAGGTAACACAATATGATAGCAGGGGCCAATATATCTAACTAGTAGAGCTACGAATGACTTGCAATGAACTTCAAACTTGTCCCTCTTCAAACCACTACCACAAACAATGATGCGCGAACCACAGTTTGCAACAAGGAACGCAGTAAAGTAGAATAAAGTTAAGAATTACAACAGCATGGTTTCATAGAACTACAGATCTTGTTGTGCCCAAACACCTCAAATATTTGAATAATAATAAAATCCTTTGAAAGCCATATCCAAAAACTCAAAAAAAAACACTCCAAAACCAAACTGGGCGACATACTATTTTCGGTAAATGTTGGCTTACAATCCCTCAGAATAAAACTGTTTATCCATGTAGCTTAATATGACCATATTTAAGTCAGGGAACTGAGACAAAAAAAAAAAGCAAATCTAATGTGAATCGTGAAATACATTATATATGTCTGGCCCGTATCTGTCCACACAACAACTCCTACTGTGTAGTCATCAGAAGCCAACAAATATCGGAGCATAAACTATGCCACCATCCAATATTAGGATTGACCAATCGAAAATGCTCCAGACATGGGATTTCTAAGAAACAGTTCCTCAAACGAGAGAATCATTCTTTTTTCAATGTCATAATGCGGTTCTAAAAATATCATTAACAAGAGCAGATGTTTAAGGTTGCAACTAACATCCCACAGACATGGACTCTGGAAAGAAGCCGGCTGTGTGTACTCCTACAGCATATATGACAAGAGACATGTCGCTCATTGGATAAAAGCTGAATAGAACTTTCGGTCATACAAGCACTTGGTGAAGATGGTTTCAACTAGCCGCAGATGAACAAAATCCTAGAGCTGAACTGCGTCTCGAAACAAGGGAAGTTTAAGTGATATATTGGCCTATATGCCTTAATGGCACTGACCATCGGAGAGCAAGTAAACGGGAAATCCTTCACATGTCCAGACACGCCGAACTGAAGTAGTTAAACGGAAATTAGAGCCCCGTCTCACGAATCCCCCCGCCTGAAAACCTAGCTTCCCACTGGAAATAAAGCTATATATCCAGGCCACGCGCAATTCAGCCCAAATAAACACTGGTAGCACTAAAAAAAATCCCCCGCCTAATCAAATCGGTGATCGAGCAGATCCAGACGAGTAGGATCAACAGCCCCTTCCGGCTGAACGACTGCACAAGTAGGTGGTCGGATGAAGTACTCACCATGATCGACACTGGGTCTCGTTGTCGTCGGCGGCGGCGACGGTACCCGCGCAGGGAGCAGCGGCGAGGGCAACCACGCACGAGCTCTGCAGGCTCGCACGGCTGTTGATTCGTGTTTTCCGTCTGCGCTACTTGAAGCCTCGCCGTTCGTGGAATTTAACTGGGTCGGCTCGAGTAAACAGAGAAGGGCACGAACCGGTATAGCCCGAATCGGTGCGATTCCCTATCGAACCAAAGGAGCGGACGCCATGTGGTATTTTTTGACAAAAATCTGACCTGTGCACGGTTTTACTGGTGTCTTTACATTTCAAGTTAAATCTGTTTGACCAAACTAAACAAAATTAATCCCGGTGAAACTTTTTTTTACAGAACCTCGTGAAAGTGCGGGAGCTCCCGCATTGCATTATAAAAAGGGAAAAATTAATCCAGTTCATAAGAAGAACGGGACCCGAAAATCATAAGCGCGCGCACGCAGTTAATAAGGAAAACCGGCGAAAATCAGCCAGATACAAGTCTCCCTAGGCCCTCACAACCAACTAGGCATATCTGCTACCTCAAGCGCACTCTCGCAACAACAAGAAGAGAACTTGCGCCTAACCTTAAGAAGACAGCGGCTAAACATTAGCTAGTACCAACTCGCGAATTGCCTGGGTCGCCATGGGCGATGCAGACTTCTTGCACAACCGTATGTATGAATTCATCTTCTCTTGCACATCTTCCTCTGAGCCTTTCTCTGAGATCGAATCCTTTGGCAGCTCACCGAAAGACTTTGCCAACCTGTATTCAGCGCGCTTGGCAATTGCAACGCTTGTTCTTGACGTCCAAACGTCCACTACGCCTCCCAACACAAGTGGCGTCCCCTTCGATCTGCACAAGAATCGGTGTGTCGAGCAAGGAAAGCGGCTCTGTGCAATTGAAACTGCTCAAGTAACCATCCCACAAGGAAGAAGACGACATGTCAATCGGCACCCCACTTCAAACCAACAAAACGTCGACCTTGGAAACCTCCAAGCTCTTAGGGCCACCTGTTGTCCCCTTGCCTTGCTCCTCCACATCTTGAGGCACCTTCTCGGGAAAGATAAAGTCCAAATCAAGAGGATCATTCGTAGACCGAGCCAGCCACATCAGACACACCAGAATCCTCAGCATCGTCCACAACTGGAGAATCAACTTCATCATGCTCGGCCGTATCTCCCAGAGGGTTGAGACTTGATCAGTCCAATCCTGCACAGCGGCGACCAAGTCGCGAAGAGGCTAGAACACTTCCTCCTATCGAGCGGCGAACATAGCCTGCAACTCAGTGCTTACCACCTCCGCTTGGGCTGCGAGGAGAGGCTGTAACAGCCGCACCTCAGCCGTAGGTTCGCCCGGAACAACCATAGTGTCACTCGTATGAGCAACCACAGATACCCAAGGGTGAGGTGGTGACGGACGCGAGCCACCGCATGGGATAGCAGCATGGCCAGCCGGCGTGTCGCTCGCACAACAAGGAGGCGCTGGTGGAGAGCAGCCATGGACATGAGGACGGCGCGCCTTGCAGTCCCTTTCAAGGTGCCCGGAGAACGGGCAACCAAGGCACCGGACAGAGCCACGACATTCTGCAACAAAATGGTCCATCGCCAAGCAACAGAAGCCGAGGCAAAGGTCCTCCGCTTGAAAGGGGGGAAGGGTCCGGTCTCCTTCCTAGCAGGCGGAGCAGGCGTCTTACCTGGCCTCGAGCGTCTCTGTCCCACAACCTCCTCCCAAACCCGCTCTATAGGCCCCAAGGGAGAGCCGGTGACAAGCATCAGCGTGAAATTGGGGGGGGGGGGAGCTATGCATAGGAAGGCGGTAGGAGGACCTCAGAGCACTCAACAGAGGGAGGGATGGGAGCTCCATCGAATCCAGCGAGGGCAGCAGGCGGGGGCGCCGTGGTTGAATCCAGATTAGGGCAGGGGGTGTGGTGGGACGGGGGAGGAGGGTTGGTGGCTGGTGGCTGGGGAGAGGCGGGTGGTGGAGGAGGAGGATGCCATGGTTGGGAGGGGTGCCAAAGTTGCAGAGTGGCAGCGGCAGCCGCTGCGGCGGCGCTAGCGCATCGTGTCGCGCGAGCTGGGTGCAGGTGCGTCGTAAAGTAACTTTGCTCAACATTCTTCCGCACCAGTTTCTTTAAACTTTATTTTTTAAATCAAGACCACATACTGTATATTAATTCCGATGAAACTTGGTAAAACAGTGTAGGATGGATCTTAAAGCAGGAAGTCGAACATACCAAAACTTTCCTTACGCGGAATAAAATCATTTTACCTAAACTGCATTTTCCCCTTCCATCCGGAAAAACAAAACAAAACTAATAAACAAAAGAAAAGCGCCTCTCAAACTTACTCTATTTGTCGGTGTAATCCGAAGCTGCTATATAAATATAATCCACCCTATTTCATTTGCCGTTTGTGTATACCTAGCCGAAGCGCTAGATGAGAATATGCCAACAAAAGGAACAGCCAGACCTTATAGCTGCTTTCAACTGGGACATGCATGGTGTTTTTTCCCACCCGGACCTGATTTTTGAAATAAATTCTGAATATATTATAAAATGTTTAAAAAATCTGATAAAAATATATCGCATATATCTTGATGTTCTATATGTTTGCAAATCTGTTTCAATAAAAACCGATATTTTTTGTGCCATATGAGAAAAGACAAAAATTGGGGCTAAAACTATACTCTCCACAAGACATTTGCTTGTCTTTTTACACAAGACACAAAAAAAGGTCGGTTTTCTCCGAAACATGGCATATGCACATAGAATGTCAACATATATACACAAAATAATTAATATTTGAAAAAACTTTTACGGTGGCAGAAGCATGTGCACCCAAGATCAAAAGTGCATTCCCTCTTTCAACTGCCATCAGTTTAAAGACTCCTTCGTATTTTCTTATTCTTCTCCTTACATGAAACTAATATATGGTACATGCGCTAACACTATTTATGTTATTCCCGATTTATTTTGTAAGTACTCCCTCCGTTCAGTAATATAAGATGTTTTAGACACTTTCAAAATAGACGAGATACAAAATAAAATGAGTGAACCTACACACTAAAAGTAAACTAGATACAAGAAAAATAAGTTAACCTTAAAAATGCTTACAAAGACGTACAGAGGAAGTAAATAATATTGCATCCACCCTCTAATATTTTGGGCTATTATACAAATACATAATAAATATCTACATTCCAAGTCTTTGTCCCAAGTTAAGGCAAAGTAGTCTTCTTACTCTTCTTTTTGGAACCTGATACGTCTCAAACGTATCTATAATTTCTTATATTCCATGCTAGTTTTATGACAATACTCACATGTTTTATATACACTTTACATCATTTATATGCATTTTCCGGCACTAACCTATTAACGAGATGCTGAAGCATCAGTTCCTTTTGTGTTGTTTTTGGTTTCAGAAATCGTACACAGGAAATATTCTCGGAATTGGACGAAACGAACGCCCAGGGTCTTATTTTTCCACGGAGCTTCCGGAAGACCGAAGAGGATACGAAGTGGGGCCACGAGACGCCCTAACCACAGGGCGGCGTGGCCATCATGGGGCCCGCGCCGGCCTATGGTGTGGGGCCCCCGTGCCTCTCCCGACTCTGCCCTTCCGCCTACTTAAACTCTCCGTCGCGAAAACCCTATTACCGAGAGCCACGATACAGAAAAAGTTCCAGAGACGCCGCCGCCAATCCCATCTCGGGGGATTCAGGAGATCGCATCCGGTACCCTGCCGAAGAGGGGAATCATCACCGGAGGGCTCTACATCACCATGCCCGCCTCCGGATTGATGTGTGAGTAGTTCATCGTTGGACTATGGGTCCATAGCAGTAGCTAGATGGTTGTCTTCTCCTCTTGTGCTATCATGTTTAGATCTTGTGAGCTGCCTATCATGATCAAGATCATCTATTTGTAATGCTACATGTTGCGTTTGTTGGGATCCGATGAATATTGAATACTATGTCAAGTTGATTATCAATCTATCATATATGTGTTGTTTATGTTCTTGCATGCTCTCCGTTGCTAGTAGAGGCTCGACCAAGTTGATACTTGTGACTCCAAGAGGGAGTATTTATGCTCGATAGTGGGTTCATGCCTCCATTGAATCCGGGACAGACGAGTGACGGAAAGTTCTAAGGTTGTGGATGTGTTGTTGCCACTAGGGATAAAACATCAATGCTTTGTCTAAGGATATTTGTGTTGATTACATTACACACCATACTTAATGCAATTGTCTGTTGTTTGCAACTTAATATTGGAAGGGGTGCGGATGCTAACCCGAAGGTGGACTTTTTAGGCATAGATGCATGCTGGATAGCGGTCTATGTACTTTGTCGTAATGCCCTGATTAAATCTCATAGTAATCATCATGATATGTATATGCATCTCTATTTGTCAATTGCCCAACTGTAATTTGTTCACCCAACATGCTATTTCTTATTGGAGAGACACCACTAGTGAACTATGGACCCCGGTCCATTCTTTTACATCTGAAATACAATCTACTGCAATCTCTGTTCTCTATTGTTTTTTACAAGCAAACATCATTCTCCACACCATACGTTTAATCCTTTGTTTACAGCAAGCCGGTGAGATTGACAACCTCACTGTTAAGTTGGGGCAAAGTATTTTGATTGTGTTGTGCAGGTTCCACGTTGGCGCCGGAATCCCTGGTGTTGCGCCGCACTACACTCCTCCGCCAACAACCTTCACGTGGCCTTCATCTCCTACTGGTTCGATAACCTTGGTTTCTTACTGAGGGAAAATTTGCTGCTGTACGCATCACACCTTCCTCTTAGGGTTCCCAACGGACGTGTGCTTCACGCGTTATCAAGCTCTTTTTCTGGCGCTGTTGCCGGGGAACTGAAGAAAAGTTACACCACAAATTTTTCTAACTCCTACGTCAACTACACGGCAGCAGTAAATTTCTGGCACCGTTGCCGGGGAGATCAAGACACGCTGCAAGGGGAGTCTCTCACATCCAATCTCTTTACTTTGTTTATTGTCTTGCTTTACTTTATTTTATTTTCTGTTTTGTTTGCTTTCTTTATATCAAAAACACAAAAAAATTAGTTACTTGTTTGACTTTACTTAATTTAGTTTGCTTTACTTATTTTTATTACTGTTAAAATGAATACTCCTGAGAACACTAAGTTGTGTGATTTCACTAGCACCAATAATAATGATTTTATATGCACTCATATTGCTCCACCTGCTACTACAACAGAATTCTATGAAATTAAACCTGCTTTACTAAATCTTGTTATGAGAGAGCAATTTTCTGGTGTTAGTTCTGATGATGCTGCTGCCCATCTTAATAATTTTGTTGAACTTTGTGAAATACAAAAGTATAAGGATGTAGATGGAGACATTATAAATCTGAAATTGTCTCCTTTCTCCTTAAGAGGAAGAGCTAAAGATTGGTTGCTATCTTTGCCTAAGAACAGTATTGATTCATGGACTAAATGTAAAGATGCTTTCATTGGTAGATATTATCCTCCTGCTAAAATTATATCTTTGAGAAGTAGCATTATGAATTTTAAGCAATTGGATAATGAACATGTTGCTCAAGCATGGGAAAGAATGAAATCTTTGGTAAAGAATTGCCCTACCCATGGACTAACTACTTGGATGATCATCCAAACCTTTTATGCAGGACTGAATTTTTCTTCGCGGAACCTATTGGATTCAGCTGCTGGAGGTACTTTTATGTCCATTACTTTGGGGGCGGCAACAAAGCTTCTTGATGATATGATGATCAATTACTCTGAATGGCACACGGAAAGGACTCCACAAGGTAAGAAGGTAAATTCTGTTGAAGAAACCTCCTCCTTGAGTGATAAGATTGATGCTATTATGTCTATACTTGTGAATGGTAGATCTAATGTTGATCCTAATAATGTTTCTTTAGCTTCATTGGTTGCTCAAGAAGAGAATATTGATGTGAACTTCATTAAAAGTAATAATTTCAACAACAATGCTTATAGGAATAATTCTGGTAACAACTATAGGCCATATCCTGCTAGTGGTAATCCTTATGGTAATTCTTATGGTAGATCTGTTTTGCCTAATGAGGAAAAGATGCTAGAAATTGAAAGAGCTACTAAGAGCTTTATGCAATCACAATATGAGCAAAATCAATTGTTTACTAAAACTATGAATGAACAATCCGCCTTGTTGAAAAATATAGGGAATCAACTTGAAAATTTGAATATGGAGATTTCTGGTTTGCAAACTAAGCTTTCAAATGCTGAAAACCGAATCTCATACATGTCTGAGTCACAATCTTCTTTAATTAATAAAATGGATGCTAAACCTAAGGATAATGATAACAAAATTGTTACTACAGCAAACTCTATCCAAGTTCGAATTAATGAAAATATTAGATTGATGGCTGAATTGCATGCTAGGTGGGAAAGAGAAGAAAAATTTGCTAAAGAGAATAATGTAGCTAAAGTTTGGACTATTACCACCACTAGTAATGTTGATGCTTCACATGTTGCTAAACCTCCTACTATCAATGATAAAATAATTGGTGTTGGCAATGTTTCTACTCCTAATGCAAAGCGTGCAAAACCGCTCGAAACTCGCTAAAACTGCTGAAACCGTTTGTGATAAAACTGCTGAAATTTTTCAAAATATTGGGGACAATGATCCCATTGCTGTAGATCATAATGGTTTAGATTTTGATGATTGTCATATCTCTGAAGTTATAAAGTTCTTACAAAAACTTGCTAGAAGTCCTAATGCTAGTGCTATAAATTTGGCCCTTACAAAACATATTACAAATGCTCTTATAAAAGCTAGAGAAGAGAAATTAAAACTTGAAACTTCTATTCCTAGGAAGTTGGAAGATGGTTGGGAGCCCATCATTAAGATGAAGGTCGATGATTTTGATTGTAATGCTTTATGTGATCTTGGTGCAAGTATTTCTGTTATGCCAAAGAAACTCTATAATATGCTTGACTTGCCACCATTGAAAAATTGTTATTTGGATGTTAATCTTGCTGATAATTCTACAAAGAAACCTTTGGGGAGGATTGATAATGTTCGCATTACGGTTAACAATAACCTTGTCCCCGTTGATTTTGTTGTCTTGGATATTGAATGCAATACATCTTGTCCCATTATTTTGGGAAGACCTTTTCTTCGAACTGTTGGTGCTATTATTGATATGAAGGAAGGGAATATTAAATATCAATTTCCTCTCAAGAAAGGTATGGAACACTTCCCTAGAAAGAGAAAGAAGTTACCTTTTGATTCTATTATTAGAACAAATTATGATGTTGATGCTTCATCTCTCGATAATACTTGATTCACACTTTCTGCGCCTAGCTGAAAGGCGTTAAAAAAAGCACTTCTTGGGAGATAACCCATGTATGTTTTTATTACAGTTTTGTTGAGTCTTGGAAGTTGTTACTACTGTAGCAACCTCTCCTTATCTTTACTTTATTGCATTGTTGTGCCAAGTAAAGTCTCTAATACTCCCTCCGTCCTAGAGTGTAAGTCATATTCTCAAAAACTATTTGTCCCATAATCCCCACCTCTAAGGCATAATTTTATTTAATGAGGGAGAGAAAGAGGTTGCATGCACCAATGAGGAAGAGAAAGTGAATGCATGCACCAGTAAGAGAGAGAAAATGAGACCCAATCAGCTACTACCTTGGACCAAGATATTCAAAAATTGTGACTTACAAACTAGGACGGAGGGAGTAGTAAAGTTGATACTAAATTTGGATTGCTGCGCAGAAACAGACGTTCTACCTGTCACGAATTTGAGTAGATCTGTCTGTAGAAGAATCAAAAAAATCTGCCAATTTACATGCGTGATCCTCAGATATGTACGCAACTTTCATTACTTTTGAGCTTTTTCATCTGAGCATGTTAAGTGCCTCTAAAAAATTTGTCTTTACGGACTGTTCTGTTTTGACTGATTCTGCCTTTTATTTCGCATTGCCTCTTTTGCTATGTTGAATGGATTTCTTTGTTCCATTAACTTTCAGTAGCTTTGGGCAATGTCCATAAGTGTTAGGAATGATTATGGCACCTCTGAATATGTGAATTTTTGATTATGCACTAACCCTCTAATGAGTTTGTTTCGAGTTTGGTGTGGAGGAAGTTTTCAAGGGTCAAGAGAGGAGGATGATACAATATGATCAAGAAGAGTGAAAAGTCTAAGCTTGGGGATGCCCCCGTGGTTCATCCCTGCATATTTCAAGAAGACTCAAGCATCTAAGCTTGGGGATGCCCAAGGCATCCCCTTCTTCATCGACAACTTATCAGGTCACCTCTAGTGAAACTATATTTTTATTCAGTCACATCTTATGTGCTTTACTTGGAGCGTCTGTTTATTTTTATTTTTGTTTTTGTTTGAATAAACTCGGATCCTAGCATTCTTTGTGTGGGAGAGAGACACGCTCCGCTGTTTCATATGAACACTGGTGTTCTTAGCGTTACTTTTAATGTTCATGGCGAAGGTTGAAACTACTTCGTTCATTGTTATATGGTTGGAAACAGAAAATGCTTCATGTGGTAATTGGTATATTGTCTTGAATAATTTGATACTTGGCAATTGTTGTGCTCAAATAGATCATGTTTAAGCTCTTGCATCATGTACTTTGCACCTATTAATGAAGAACTACCATAGAGCTTGTTGAAATTTGGTTTGCATGATTGGTCTCTCTAAAGTCTAGATATTTTCTGGTGAAGTGTTTGAACAACAAGGAAGACAGTGTAGAGTCTTATAATGCTTGCAATATGTTCTTATGTAATTTTTGTTGTACCGGTTCGTACTTGTGTTTGCTTCAAACAACCTTGCTAGCCAAAGCCTTGTACTGAGAGGAAATGCTTCTCGTGCATCCAAAAACCTTGAGCCAAAACCCATGCCATTTGTGTCCACCATAACTACCTACTATGTGGTATTTCTCTGCCATTCCAAAGTAAATTACTTGAGTGCTACCTTTAAAATTTCATTCTTTGTCTTTGCAATACATAGCTCATGGGAAAATAGCTTAAAAACTATTGTGGTAAAGAATATGTAGCTTATGTATCTTATTTCTTATAAGTTGCTTGTTGAGCGGTAACCATGTTTATGGAGACGCCATCAACTGTTACACCTTTGTTGAATATCATGTGAGTTGCTATGCATGTTCGTCTTGTCTGAAGTAAGGGCGATTTATCATGATCAAATGGTTTGAGTATGCATATTGTTAGAGAAGAACATTGGGCCGCTAACTAAAGCCATGAATCATGGTGGAAGTTTCAGTTTGGACACTAATCCTCAATCTCTTATGAGAATATTATCTGTTGTTGAATGCTTATGCATTAAAGAGGAATCCATTATCTGTTTTCTATGTTGTCCCGGTATGGATGTCCTTAGTTGAGATCTATCAAAAACGAGAAATCAAATGCGATTTATCTCCTTGGACCTTTGTACAGGCGGCATAGAGGTACCCCTTTGTGACACTTGGTTGAAACATATGTTATGCAATGATAATCCATGTAAATCCAAGCTAATTAGGACAAGATGCGAGCACTATTGGTATTCTATGCATGAGGCTTGCAACTTATAGGATGTCTTATGCATAACACATATGAATTATTACTACCGTTGACAAAATTGTTTCTATGTTTTCAAAATAAAAGCTCTAGCACAAAAATAGTAATCCATGCTTCCCTCTGCGAAGGGCCCATTCTTTTACTTTATGTTGAGTCAGTTTACCTACTTCTTTCTATCTTAGAAGCAAACACTTGTGTCAACTGTGTGCATTGATTCCTACATACTTGCTTATTTGCATTCATCATATTACTTTGTGTTGACAATTACCCATGTTGAAGTTGAAAGCAACTGCTGAAACTTATATCTTCCTTTGTGTTGCTTCAAAACTTTCTACTAAGAATTTATTTCTTTATGAGTTAACTCCTATGCAAGTCTTATTGATGCTTGTCTTGAAAGTACTATTCATGAAAAGTCTTTGCTATATGATCAGTTGTTTAGTCATTGTCTTTACCATTGCTTCGAATCACTTCATTCATCTCATATGCTTTACAATAGTATTGATCAAGATTATGATAGCAGCATGTCACTTCGAAATTATCCTTGTTATCGTTTACCTACTCGAGGGCGAGTAGGAACTAAGCTTGGGATGCTTGATACGTCTCAAACGTATCTATAATTTCTTATGTTCCATGCTAGTTTTATGACAATACTCACATGTTTTATATACACTTTACATCATTTATATGCATTTTCCAGCACTAACCTATTAACGAGATGCCGAAGCACCGGTTCTCGTTTTGTGCTGTTTTTGGTTTCAGAAATCCTACACAGGAAATATTCTCGGAATTGGACGAAACGAACGCCCAGGGTCTTATTTTTCCACGGAGCTTCCAGAAGACCGAAGAGGATACGAAGTGGGGCCACGAGGCGCCCTAACCATAGGGCGGCGCGGCCAGCATGGGGCCTGCGCCGGCCTATGGTGTGGGGCCCTCGTGCCTCCCCCGACTCTGCCCTTCCGCCTACTTCAACTCTCCGTCGTGAAAACCCTATTACCGAGAGCCACGATATGGAAAAAGTTCCAGAGACGCCGCCGCCACCAATCCCATCTCGGGGGATTCAGGAGATCGCCTCCGGCACCCTGCCAGAGAGGGGAATCATCACCGGAGGGCTCTACATCACCATGCCCACCTCCGGATTGATGTGTGAGTAGTTCATCCTTGGACTATGGGTCCATAGCAGTAGCTAGATGGTTGTCTTCTCCTCTTGTGCTATCATGTTTAGATCTTGTGAGCTGCCTATCATGATCAAGATCATCTATTTGTAATGCTACATGTTGCGTTTGTTGGGATCCGATGAATATTGAATACTATGTCAAGTTGATTATCAATCTATCATATATGTGTTGTTTATGTTCTTGCATGCTCTCCGTTGCTAGTAGAGGCTCTGGCCAAGTTGATACTTGTGACTCCAAGAGGGAGTATTTATGCTCGATAGTGGGTTCATGCCTCCATTGAATGCAGGACGAGTGACGGAAAGTTCTAAGGTTGTGGATGTGCTTGTTGCCACTAGGGATAAAACATCAATACTTTGTCTAAGGATATTTGTGTTGATTACATTACACACCATACTTAATGCAATTGTCTGTTGTTTGCAACTTAATACTGGAAGGGGTGCGGATGCTAACCCGAAGGTGGACTTTTTAGGCATAGATGCATGCTGGATAGCGGTCCATGTACTTTGTCGTAATGTCCTGATTAAATCTCATAGTAATCATCATGATATGTATATGCATCTCTATTTGTCAATTTCCCAACTGTAATTTGTTCACCCAACATGCTATTTCTTATTGGAGAGACACCACTAGTGAACTGTGGACCCCGGTCCATTCTTTTACATCTGAAATACAATCTACTGCAATCTCTGTTCTCTGTTGTTTTCTACAAGCAAACATCATTCTCCACACCATACGTTTAATCCTTTGTTTACAGCAAGCCGGTGAGATTGACAACCTCACTGTTAAGTTGGGGCAAAGTATTTTGATTGTGTTGTGCAGGTTCCACGTTGGCACCGGAATCCCTGGTGTTGCGTAATACGTCCCAAACGTATCTATAATTTCTTATGTTTCATGCTTGTTTTATGACAATACCTACATGTTTTGTTCACACTTTATATCGTTTTGATGCGTTTTCCGGAACTAACCTATTGACGAGATGCCGAAGTGCCGGTTCTCGTTTTCTGCTGTTTTTGGTTTCGAAATCCTAGTAAGGAAATATTCTCGGAATTGGACGAAATCAACGCCCAGCATCTTAGAATTCCACGAAGCTTCCAGAACACCCGAGAGCCACCAGAGGAGAGCCACAGGGGGCCCACACATGGGGTCGGCGCGGCCAGGGCTGGGCCCGCGCCGCCCTATTGTGTGGCGGCTCCGTACCCCCTCCGACTCCGCCTCTTCGCCTATAAGAAGGTTCCTGACCTAAATCTTCGATACGAAAAAAGCCACGGTACGAGAAACCTTCCAGAGCCGCCGCCATCGCGAAGCCAAGATCTGGGGGACAGGAGTCTCTGTTCCGGCACGCCGCCGGGACGGGGAAGTGCCCCCGGAAGGCATCTCCATCGACACCACCGCCATCTTCATCAACGTTGTCTGTCTCCCATGAGGAGGGAGTAGTTCTCCATCGAGGCTAAGGGCTGTACCGGTAGCTATGTGGTTAATCTCTCTCCTATGTACTTCAATACAATGATCTCATGAGCTGCCTTACATGATTGAGATTCATATGAGTTTTGTATCACTATTAGTCTATGTGCTACTCTTGTGATGTTATTAAAGTAGTCTATTCCTCCTTCACGGTGTAATGGTGACGGTGTGTGCATCGTGTAGTACTTGGCGTAGGTTATGATCATAATCTCTTGTAGGTTATGGAGTTAATTATTACTATGATAGTATTGATGTGATTTATTCCCCCTTCATAGTGTAAAGGTGACGGTGTGTATGCTATGTTAGTTCTCGGTCTAAATTGCAATGATCTATTATGCTCTAAAGGTTACTTAAATATGAACACCGAATGTTGTGGCGCTTGTTAACTCCGGCTTGAGGGAGCTCTTGTAGCCCTACACAATGAATGGTGTTTGTTATCAAACAAGAGTATGTGTAGCACAAGTTAGGAGAAGTTATTTATTATGTGATCAATGTTGAGAGTGTCCACTAGTGAAAGTAGGATCCCTAGGCCTTGTTTCTAAACATCGAATCTCCGTTTATTTACTTGTTACGTTGCATGTTTACTCGCTGCCATATTTTATTCAGATTGCTATTACCACTCATATACATCCATACTACTTGTATTTCACTATCTCTTCGCCGAACTAGTGCACCTATACATCCGACAAGTGTATTAGGTGTGTTGGGAACACAAGAGACTTCTTGTATCGTGATTGCAGGGTTGCTTGAGAGGGATATCTTTGACCTCTTCCTCCCTGAGTTCGATAAACCTTGGGTGATCCACTTAAGGGAAACTTGCTACTGTTCTACAAACCTCTGCTCTTGGAGGCCCAACATTGTCTACAAGAATAGAAGCACTCGTAGACATCAAGCACTTTTCTGGCGCCGTTGCCGGGGAGGAAAGGTAAAAGGCACTCATACTCCGGTCCCAGGTAACTAAGTACTTTTATATTGCCGTTGTGTGTGTGCTCGAAGCTATTTCCTTTAGATCATGCAATTGCATCTTTTTGTTTCTTGTTTACACTAGTAAGGCATAATGGAAAACATCTGTGAGCTTTTTAAACTATTTCCTGAGTCAAGACATGAATGGTTTAATGCGAAAATTAAAAAACCTATGGAACCTTATTTGCATGCTAGTAGTAATATTAGTATGAACGCTTTGAACACCATTGTTGATAATGATATAGAAAATTCTAAGCTTGGGGAGGTCGGTTTTGATGATAATGATCTCTTTAGCCCTCCGGGTATTGAGGAGAAAGTTTATGTTGATTGTGATATGCCTCCTATTTATGATGATTATAATGATAGTGGTCTTTTGGTGCCGCCTACTATGGAGGATAAAGTTTATTATAATGATACTATACCTCCTATATTTGATGATGAGAATAATAATGATAGCTACTTTGTTGAATTTGCTCCCACTACAACTAATAAAATTGATTATGCTTATGTTGGGAGTAGTAATAATTTTATGCATGAGACTCATGATAAGAATGTTTCATTTGATAGTTATATTGTTGAGTTTGTTCATGATGCTACTGAAAATCATTATGAGAGAGGAAAATATGGTTGTAGAAGTTTTCATGTTACTAAAACACCTCTCTATATGCTGAAAATCTTGAAGTTGCGCTTGTCTAGTTTTTCTATGCTTGTTGCATTATGCCTACATGACTTGTTTATTTACAAGATTCCTTTTCATAGGAAGTGGGTTAGGCTTAAATTTGTTTTGAATTTGCTTCTTGATGCTCTCTTTTGCTTCAACTCTTATTTCTTGGGAGTGCATCATTAAAACTGCTGAGCCCATCTTAATGGCTATAAAGAAAGCACTTCTTGGGAGATAACCCATGTTTTTATTTTTCTACAGTACTTTTGTTTTATATTTGAGTCTTGGAAGTTGTTACTACTGTAGCAACATCTCCTTATCTTATTTTATTGCATTGTTGTGCCAAGTAAAGTCTTTGATAGTAAAGTCAATACTAGATTTGGATTACTGCGCAGAAACAGATTTCTTGCTGTCACGAATTTGGGCAGGGTTCTTTGTAGGTAACTCAGAAAAATCTGCCAATTTACGTGCGTGATCCTCAGATATGTACGCAACTTTCATTCAATTTGAGCATTTTCATCTGAGCAAGTCCAGTGCCTCTAAAAAATTCGTCTTTACAAACTGTTCTATTTTGACAGATTCTGCCTTTTATTTCGCATTGCCTCTTTTGCTGTGTTGGATGGATTTCTTTGTTCCATTGACTTCCGGTAGCTTTGGGCAATGTCCAGAAGTGTTAAGAATGATTGTGTCACCTCTGAACATGTGAATTTTTGATTATGCACTAACCCTCTAATGAGTTTGTTTCGAGTTTGGTGTGGAGGAAGTTTTCAAGGGTCAAGAGAGGAGGATGATATACTATGATCAAGAAGAGTGAAAAGTCTAAGCTTGGGGATGCCCCCGTGGTTCATCCCTGCATATTTCAAGAAGACTCAAGCATCTAAGCCTGGGGATGCCCAAGGCATCCCCTTCTTCATCAACAATTTATCAGGTTTCTTCTCTTGAAACTATATTTTTATTCGGTCACATCTTATGTGCTTTATTTGGAGCGTCTGTTTGTTTTTATTTTTGTTTTGTTATTTTCCTTCTCTGAATAAATTCATGCTTGTGTGTGAGAGAGACACGCTCCGCTTTTTCATATGAACACTGGTGTTCTTAGTTCTATCTTTAATGTTCATGGCGGAGTTGAAAACCGCTTTGTTAATTGCTATTTGGTTGGAAACAGAAAATGCTTCATGTGGTAATTGGAATAATGTCTTGAATAATTTGATACTTGGCAATTGTTGTGCTCATATAGATCATGTTTAAGCTCTTGCATCATGTACTTTGCACCTATTAATGAAGAACTACATAGAGCTTGTTAAAATTTGGTTTGCATGATTAGTTTCTCTAGAGTCTAGATATTTTCTGGTTAAGGTGTTTGAACAACAAGGAAGACGATGTAAAGTCTTATAATGCTTACAATATGTTCATATGTGAGTCTTGCTGCACCGTTTTATACTTGAGTTTGCTTCGAACAACCTTGCTAGCCTAGCCTTGTATTGAGAGGAATTCTTCTCGTGCATCCAAATCCTTGAGCCAAAAACTATGCCATTTGTGCCACCATACCTACCTACCACATGGTATTTCTCTACCATTCCAAGCAAATACTTCATGTGCTACCTTTAAACAATTCAAAATCTATTATCTCTTATTTGTGTCAATGTTTTATAGCTCATGAGGAAGTATGTGGTGTTTTATCTTTCGATCTTGTCATTTACTTCTGACAGACTTTCACCAATGGACTAGTGGCTTCATCCGCTTATCCAATAACTTTGCAAAAAGAGCTGGCAATGGGGTTCCCAGCCCCGATTAATTAACTTGCATTAATAATTCTCTTCACATGCTTTGCCCTGATCTATCAGTAAGCAACTTAATTTTGCAAATAGACACTCCTCCATGGTATGTGAATGTTGGAAGGCACCCGAGGATTCGGTTAGCCATGGCTTGTGTAAGCAAAAGGTTGGGAGGAGTGTCATCTATAAATAATGAAACTAAAATACATGTGTAAACAAAAGAGAAGAGGGATGATCTACCTTGCTGGTAGAGATAACGTCCTTCATGGGAGCCGCTCTTGAAAGTCTGGTTGATAAGGTAGTTAGAGTACCTGCTACCATTCGTTGACAACAACAAACACCTCTCAAAACTTTACTTTTATGCTCTCTATATGATTTCAAAACTTAAAAAACTCTAGCACATGATTTAATCCATGCTTCTCTCTGCGAAGGGCCATTCTTTTACTTTATGTTGAGTCAGTTTACCCACTTCTTTCTATCTTAGAAGCAAACACTTGTGTAAACTGTGTGCATTGATTCTTACATGTTTACCTATTGCACTTGTTATATTGCTTTATGTTGACAACTATCCATGAGATATACATGTTACAAGTTGAAAGCAACCGCTGAAACTTAATCATCCTTTGTGTTGCTTCAATGCCTTTTACTTTGAATCTATTGCTTTATGAGTTAACTCTTATACAAGTCTTATTGATGCTTGTCTTGAAAGTACTATTCATGAAAAGTCTTTGTTATATGGTTCAGTTGTTTACTCATTGTCTTCATCATTGCTTCGAATCGCTGCATTCATCTCATATGCTTTACAATAGTATGATCAAGATTATGATAGCATGTCACTTCAGAAATTATCCTTGTTATCGTTTACCTACTCGAGGGCGAGTAGGAACTAAGCTTGGGGATGCTTGATACGTCCCAAACGTATCTATAATTTATTATGTTCCATGCTTGTTTTATGACAATACCTACATGTTTTGTTCACACTTTATATCATTTTGATGTGTTTTTCGGAACTAACCTATTGACGAGATGCCGAAGTGCCAGTTCCTGTTTTCTGCTGTTTTTGGTTTCAGAAATCCTAGTAAGGAAATATTCTCGGAATTGGACGAAATCAACGCCCAGCATCTTAGAATTCCACGAAGCTTCCAGAACACCCGAGAGCCACCAGAGGAGAGCCACGGGGGCCCACACATGGGGCCGGCGCGGCCAGGGCTGGGCCCGCGCCGCCCTATTGTGTGGCGGCTCCGTACCCCCTCCGACTCCGCCTCTTCGCCTATAAGAAGGTCCCTGACCTAAATCTTCGATACGAAAAAAGCCACGGTACGAGAAACCTTCCAGAGCCGCCGCCATCGCGAAGCCAAGATCTGGGGGACAGGAGTCTCTGTTCCGGCATGCCGCCCGGACAGGGAAGTGCCCCCGGAAGGCATCTCCATCGACACCACCGCCATCTTCATCAACGCTGCTGTCTCCCATGAGGAGGGAGTAGTTCTCCATCGAGGCTAAGGGCTATACCGGTAGCTATGTGGTTAATCTCTCTCCTATGTACTTCAATACAATGATCTCATGAGCTACCATACATGATTGAGATTCATATGAGTTTTGTATCACTATTAGTCTATGTGCTACTCTTGTGATGTTATTAAAGTAGTCTATTCCTCCTTCACGGTGTAATGGTGACAGTGTGTGCATCGTGTAGTACTTGGCGTAGGTTATGATCATAATCTCTTGTAGGTTATGGAGTTAATTATTACTATGATAGTATTGATGTGATTTATTCTCCCTTCATAGTGTAAAGGTGACGGTGTGTATGCTATGTTAGTTCTCGGTCTAAATTGCAATGATCTATTATGCTCTAAAGGTTACTTAAATATGAACACCGAATGTTGTGGCGCTTGTTAACTCCGGCTTGAGGGAGCTCTTGTAGCCCTACACAATGAATGGTGTTTGTTATCAAACAAGAGTATGTGTAGCACAAGTTAGGAGAAGTTATTTATTATGTGATCAATGTTGAGAGTGTCCACTAGTGAAAGTAGGATCCCTAGGCCTTGTTTCTAAACATCGAATCTCCGTTTATTTACTGTTCTGTTGCATGTTTACTCGCTGCCATATTTTATTCAGATTGCTATTACCACTCATATACATCCATACTACTTGTATTTCACTCTCTCTTCGCCGAACTAGTGCACCTATACATCTGATAAGTGTATTAGGTGTGTTGGGGACACAAGAGACTTCTTGTATCGTGATTGCAGGGTTGCTTGAGAGGGATATCTTTGACCTCTTCCTCCCTGAGTTCGATAAACCTTGGGTGATCCACTTAAGGGAAACTTGCTGCTGTTCTACAAACCTCTGCTCTTGGAGGCCCAACACTGTCTACAAGAATAGAAGCACCCGTAGACATCATTGCGCCGCACTACACTCCTCCGCCAACAACCTTCACGTGGCCTTCATCTCCTACTGGTTCGATAACCTTGGTTTCTTACTGAGGGAAAACTTGCTGCTGTACGCATCACACCTTCCTCTTGGGGTTCCCAACGGACGTGTGCTTCACGCGTTATCAAGGCCTTATGAAAACAAGGGATGAGTTTTTCAAAAGAGACTATTTTAGTGTAGGTAATGGAGAGGGGACTCGTTTTGGTAAGAATAGTGGCTAGGAAACACGTTCTCTTAACAATATCCGTCCTTATATAATATGGTAAACAAACAAATTTCGTTTACTAATGTTATGTCTCAAGTGTAATTACATATAGGTTTCCGGTAAGCTCTAATGGGTAATAGAGGAGAAAGATAGATCTATCAATTTATTATTAATGGATATCTAGGTGTCCACCCAACCGAATGTTTTGGTTTGGAAGCTAACAAAATCCGGTATTTTCACGGTTAAATCATTGTATTTAGATTAATGAATGATCATACAAAATTTCTCCAAAAATACATATAGAAAATGAAAGTTCCACTTAAGATTAGAATACTTTTCTGATTCTTGATTCGTAGAGTTTTACTCACAAAACAGGATTGTGGTAGATATGCTAACTAGGTATACCGCGATAGGCCCTTGATTCCGGTAAACCCATGTGGCAACAAGATGGTGGTGAGCCCTATGGCCCAATCGAGCGGCCCAGTTGCCGGAAACCAGTAAAGGAAGGATCCGGTCCAAAGACAAGTTGTCGGATCCGGCCCATGACGAAGGTCGTCGGATTTGTGACGTGCAGGACAAGGAACACTTAAAATAGTTTAGGCTTAGTCATATCCGGTAGGATCTCTACCCTGTAAACGCTAGATCCGGATCCTTTATAAGAGGGATCCTGGGAGCCCTTGCAACAGAAGAACACCTCTCATTGTAATCGAGCACTTGTTGCCTTATAGTGAATTATAGCAACATGTAGGATCTCGCCGCCATTGCGAGGTATGAAGCTAGTTAACTTGTGTGACCCCGTCCCGGTGACTCCTCGTCCTATGGCTCCCTCTCTCTCCCCCTCTGTGAGGCTCCCCTCACGGGAGTACCATCGAATACAGAACAAAAACGATTTTGCTAAGCGGAATCGGTATGGGCCAGAGTAGAAGATCTTGTCTTCTGATCAGGATGAATCAACACAACATTTTCTTATATCATGTACCTTTGCAAAAAATAATTTAGCGCATTCGTATGGCTTTCAATATCACTTATCTCACTAATATAGCAATTTGTTTGGGGAATTGGTTGGCAGAGGTTGCGAACAAAGATAAAGTGCAAATCAAAGTTGGTGTATGCACTTTACTTTGGACCATATGAAACAGTAGGAATGATTATATCTTTAATAGTGCAAAATTGACTTCTTTTATGCATGTGATTTCATTGGCCACGCACTGGATCCGACAGTGTGTGGCTTCATGAAGGTGGATGATCTCCTCTGGCATGACTACACCTGCTACTTCTTCCTCCCACCAGCATCAAGCAAACGACCACTACAACAAATACCTTTATCTCGTGCATGTTAGAGCATATAGTGCATGGTGCTCTCCTCGTCATGATTTTTCAATAATGTTGCCTCTCAAGGCTGATCTCATCTGGGTTTTGACAGCGATAAGTGGCTGAATCAAGTTTATATGGAATTTGAGGTTGTTGTCTTGCACAATCAGGAGGCGAAGGGCTACTCCAGTGCTCCCCCCTAAACTAAATTGAAGGTTTATAGTTGATTTTTTTTTTCTATGTTGGGTCCGCTGAAATCCATATCCAACCCATGTATACCCGTCTGTATTGATACAGTATGTACACATCGCGTAAGGAAAAAAAAAAAAGAGGTCACGTGAGCAAGATCTTTATAGGATCTTTCTATTTTGGCACACGCACGTGACCATAGATACGTACAAAACGAGGTACAACACAACACGGATCATACAGACGCTCCACCATTGTTGTGTTTGACACGGCTCAGAATTTTTCCGGGGGAGGAGCATAAGTGCAGGAGGCGCATGGGGAGGATCTACCATCCCTCCGCAGTGCAATGCCTTGTATTAAATGATTTTTCTAGCATTTATTTATGAAAAAGAGCATCCTAGGCCTGTCCAAACTTCTAGAAATTTCTGGTTCTGCCACAAAGAAGGCGTGTATCTGCTCTGAGGCTAAGGACACAGGCGACAATCTACGTGCGCATGAATCATGGTGCGATGCCGATTTTACCTATTGCATGGTTTGTGTACATTCCAATGTGACAATGTTGCGGTGGCTGGGGCACATTGGCTGCCATGGTACTGATATTGCAGTCCCACCGAAGGGGTAAGGTTTCTCCCCCTTTCTGGCTCTCCGCATACCGGGCCGATCCAAGGCCTCTCCACCGGATTAGCCGGCCGGAGCAGGCGGCGGTGACGCGCCGGAGTAGATAGGTTAGTTTTCCTTCTAGGTTTTAGTGGTGTTTCAGCTCTATGTCGTCTTCTGGGCGTTTGCCCTGTAGTAGAGGTGGTGGTCCGGATCAACACCAGATCCAGGGATTTGTAGGGTTGCTTCTTCTCCTGCTCGAGCTCCCATGGTTGGGGCACAGTGGAAGGAGAAGCAAAGCCACCTTCCCCAATAAATCGGCGGTTGATCTTTGCTGGTGTTTTGGAGGCCAAGAAGAGGTCTTTCTCCCGGCCAACCGAGGCGGCGAGGAGGAGGAAGAAAGACTCTTGGTGTATCTGGATGTGGCCCTTCTCTCGGCCAGCCTTGGTGGCGAGGGAGAGCGGGGATGCAGAGGATCTCTCCTTACTCCGATGAGATCCAGGTGCGTCCAGCTTTGCTATTGGATGAGGTCGATCTTCATCCTTCCCCTTCCTCTGTCTCGCCATGGAGGTGTTGGGAGGAGCGGAGAGGCTGCGGCGGCCACCATCTGGAGCAAGCTGTTGCCTGAGTGGTGCTACTTCTTCGAGCTCAAACACGCAAGAGCCATCTGGGCTTCTGCGATCTTCTGCCGGCAGGGCGGCGATTCTACAACCTCCACGACGGAGACCTTCTTCGAGTCTGCTGCTGGAGCTCGGCGCCTCCTCTTCATCAAGTGGTGCGTCCCCGGTGAACTGAAGGTGACCAGCGGCTTCGACTCTTCGTCGGAAATGGAGCTATTGAGCATACTGCTCTGGATCCTCGGCGGCGACGCCTTGAGGACGCCGGCGATTGGTGGCGGCGGCGCTAAGGGACCCGATTGATTTTTCAATTTGTTTCCTTCAAATTCGAGGTTTCTCAGGGCGAGAGATGTCAAGGGTCCTCTTTGTAATTTCTACCCGCCACGTGTGGAATGAATGAATATCTGGGGGCCTTCTAGGCCCTGTCCTTGTGCAAAAAAAAAAAAAAGTCCCACCGAAGGGAGGGAGCAAGTGGTAATCCGGTGGTAAATCAAAAATTCACAAGTTACATCAGGATTTTTCTATTCCAAATTAATTGTAGAAGACTCCAACTGCTCGTGAGAACATATATTAGAATTAATGAGTTGGTTCTCCTACCTCCAACAAGGTTTGATATAATATTTTATGTTTCTGAGATAAATTGTATTGATGGTTTGTTTAAAGTATTATACTGTACTACTGTATCAAATATATTTTGAAGATTAATTCCACATGTTTTTCCTTTTCAAGATGAACATGAAGTAATGTTACCTTCTTTCACACAAACAAGGCGCACAGCCTTTGGCTTCATCTTTGACCAAAACTTTAATCAATGATGTCTTGATTATGTTATACAAAGTTGATATCATTGGATTCATATTGAGATATACTTTCCAACGGTATATTTTTTATTAAATAAATGTAATATACTTGGGATATTTTTTGGATATTGAGAAATCTTGAAAGATATGTATGCCTTATTCATGGGAACTGAGGGAGTAGGTCCATACCCAGAACCACATTTTTCAAGGCAACAGTGTACACATACGGGCAATTGCTCTTGTGACTCATATGAATATAGTGTACACATAGAAGTTTGTAGTAAAATGACATGAGGGAAGTAAATATCTCTACCTAGGAGATTAGATGGGATCTTTCGTAGTGAAGTTAGAATTATGGAAAAATTCTAAATGTGAGGGCGTGAAGCATTACTTTAACTAACTGAATGGGTATATATTATTTGTCAGCATAAAGTGGGTTGGTAGATTTTTAGTAACATACCAATGCCCCCTCTTTATTAGAGTATATAATTGTAGATATGGACACTTTAAATGACGCTTAATAAATAACATTATTACCATATATTTTTTATTACTTCATAAATTGGGTTCGTAGATTTTAGTAAAGTACCAACTCCCCCTCTTTATTAGAATATATAATTGTAGATATGGACACTTTAAATGACATTTAATACAGAACATTAGTTACCATATATTTTGGATTACTTCATATAAAAGTTTATTTTATAAATGCTTGGTTTTGTAGTATACCACAAAGGAAACTCTTCAGTATACATGTTCATGACAAGATTGGCACAGTGAGTCATGCAGCAATTCTAGCAGTTATTTGGCAAGTGTACCTATGATAAGACCACCATTAATGAGTATAGGCTGTCCATTGTTTGCTTTATTTGTCACATGACTCTATCCTCTGCTCCTACTTTTGGAGGTATTTTAAGTTTCAACATCCTGGTTTGAACTTTAAGCAATTACTTAAATGCTAAGCATACCCCCATACCTTCTTCCTCGTGAGTATCATGTGGTTCACAACTAGCAACTCTTCTGTCTTTCTGTCTTCCAACCTCATGGACCCCAATCAACTGAATGCCTCTAACTCTTACTATGTGATACTTCGAGAGTTGTTCTTTCGCTTGGTTGTTTCTTTTCAAATTCAGTCTTCCCTTTCCATGGAGATAATAGGCTTTTGGTTGTGGATCCAAGGAAATGGCCAGGCTGGTTTCCTTCTAAGGATCGAGTCTTTTGATGATAACCACTTTCATGTGTTGGCTTCTACTGCAAAAACTTTTGTTGAGGTTCTCCATTTTGAGTTCGATGATTTAGATGACAGATCTGCACCAAAAAGTCAGTTTCAGAGGGAAGCTATTGAAGGAATTTCTTTTTACCTCAACAATGTTTGTTACAAGGCCTTACAAGTTCTTCGAGAAAGAGCAAAGATGGATTTTATCCATAATCAGATGACAGATCTGTACCAAGAAGCCTATGGAGAATTCATGAATGATCGGGTTCCTATAAGCTCGGTAAGAGTAGGCTGGATATTTATTTATGGAAGATCTGATCTGTAACTAGTTTAAAGCTTGTTCCCTTTGTGATTTGCCTTGTCATGTACGCAGATGACAGATCTATACAAAGGGGCATATGGCGAATCCTTATATGATCAGGTTCCTTTGAGCTCGGTAAGAATAGTTTAAATTTGTATTTACGACAACTCTGCTAATTAATAGTATGTGAAGTATTTTTCTTGTTTCTGTGATTTACCAAGTCATCTATGCAGAAGCACCTTCTGACTAGGATCAAGGCTTTGTATGCTAACACTCAAAAGAATCATGGAGAAGGCACAAGTTCTAGACAGATGCATGTTCAAACAAGTCATATGCTCCTTCAAGATATAAAGGAAGAAGTATACGAGTGTCAGTCACCCTCCCGTTTGGTGACATTGTTGGATAACCTGAGCTTAAGAGAGAAGCATCATGATGCAGTAAGAATGCCATAAAGTCTATGCATTGTGGTTAAGTCACTAATAATTCTTTGCATGTCTAATCGTTTTTATGAGACTTGATAGCTTTCATATAATATTAGTGCAGTACCAAGCATGAAGAAAGTGTATATTTCTATGCAGATCATGCAGCAACTCTCTGATGTTCCACGTGACGAGAGAACTTTGTTTGTAACATTTTCCAATGGCTATCCACTGAACAAAGATGAACTGCAAGATTTCTTCATGAGGTATGCCTGCAATTTCAGGTTATATTATATATCTAAGTTCACCATTTTGTGTTTGGGGAATGGTATAGTTGTTGATCTCTGGTAATATATACATCAGACGTGCATTTCAGAATCCCGGTGATTTGATGCGATGCATAATAATAGTAGAATATAGAGGAGAAATATAGATTTCAAATAATTTGGTATTAGAAGCTAATAGCATTGAGTTGTGAGACTAAACTACATATATACTCCCTCCGTCCCGGTTTACAGGGCTTGCGTGCATCACTAGATCATCAATTGGATCAAAATAATATAAATTACACAACACACAAAAAAATATCATTAGAAAGTAGAATATCTGAACTTTCTAATGATATATGTTTTGTAATGCATACCTTATGTTATGTTTGTCAAATTTGCGACCTAGGGATACGTGCAAGGCCTATAAACCGAATGTAGTACTCCGTCAGGTCCACAAAGACATGTCATTGGTCTTAGGCGTAGTCAAACTGTTGATAATTATTTGTTGAATAGTTGAACATCATATATTATATTAGTCCCTATATGTAGTTGATAAATTTGGTATGATGTTACTTACTTACGTTTTACAAATATGCTATAGTACTTAGTGGTCAAAGTTTCATTCGAAGACCTCTATCGATGTCGAAAGTGACATAGTTTTGAGAATCGCTGCGAGTAGACTAAGAAAGTAACATGCATAAACACAAGAACAATTTAAAACAAAGTAACATGCATACACAGGCTGTTAATAATAACCATTGCATAAACTTCTGCATCAATAAATATATTTTTTATGATCGTGTGCATCAATAAATAATTGATCTAGATGAAAGGCTACTAGAACAATCAACATGTTTAAGCTGACCACACTGAACCTTATTAGTGTAAACGTGGAACAAGCTACAGATACCCAAGACACTAGAACAACAAATATGTTCCTAATATAGTTTGATTTTTTAAGCGATGTCAAGTTGAACGTACTGATTGAATGTGACTACTGAGGCATATTAGTTGATTGAGACAGTATAAATCATAAGTTGTTAATTGATTTCCGGACTAATTGGTAGATTATTCAGCCATTTGTCAACGGATAAGTAAAAAGATGTGTGTATCTCGTAAGGTTGTCAATTTTATTTTACAGTTAGTAGTAGATATGATGACATAAGAGATAGGAAACTTTATCTGTAGTTGACTGAATCATTGCAGTAGTTTTACCTATGTGGCTGCTGATTTTATCAGTTTCTTTTGTATTTTCTTTTGCGAGTGAGTTTTGTTTGTATTAATTTCTTCCATGTCACAGGCACTATGGAGATATTGAAGAGATAAGTGTTGAAGAGCCAATCGAAAAGAGACAGCCCTTATACGCACACGTTACATTTTACTCACAGGTGACCCTCTTCCGTGTCCTTGATGGAAACAGGAGAGTCAAGTTCATGACGAGGGGAAAACATCTGTGGGCTCGACAGTTTGTGCCTAAGAAAAACAAAACTTAATCATGATGAGCTAAACCCGATTGTGTTAATGTTGATAAATTCCGTATCCCAAGCCTCTCTCAAGCGTTGGAAATAGAATCTGCACTTCTAAATTTACTCTTGTGCAGTCTGCACCTTACTACCATTTGTAACCTAGATTTATGGCCATTGTTCTGAACTTTAAATGTATGCCACTGTAAAGACTCAAATTTGTACGTGCTAAGGGTTGCAAATCAATACTTTTGGTATAACGGTATTTATATTTGAGTTTAATATTTGAAACCTATTCTAGTGCATGGTAATTATTGTGTGACACTTAAATTTTAAGCTCATTTAGCCGAATCTAGTACTATGTACTGATGAATGAAGCACTTAATAAAGAGAGTACACATGTGTTTGGCCGTCCATGTTTTCCTTTTAGATTGAACTGGTTCAGCATGCTCCAGCAAGATGTAGGTGACGTCCATGTCGATCCATGTGGTGTGACACCATTAAATCTGGAGATTATCATGATCGCACGCTGTCGTGCAATGATTCGCGGGTGTCCGAACTGACCTGCAGTCGATTTGGATGACTGCACACTGAATAAATAAATAAACAATCACATGATCGCTACCTTAGTACTACATTACATGGCCTCTTCGTTACCTTAAAAAAGGCTCTTGCAGCAGTTTTGGTGCTCTGCTGAAAAATAGGAAGACAGTTCACAACATGGCAGAGTCACAATTTTTAGAAACTAAGAGAGTTAGATAAGTAGTTTAGTGGTATTTTCCTCTGAACCATGATCTTGAACAATGATGAGCCTAACTCATTTACAATGCAAAACACATGCTTTAACACCAACATGTCACATTTGAACGATCAGAAAATCAAAAGGCAAGATACCACACCTCCACATTACTGACATATTAATCGAGCAGAAGTGATTGAGCATGACATGACACTACAGCCTTCTCTTCCCCCCTGCCCGTCCCCCTCGGAGCCTCGTCCCTTTCTATGTTACCTATTTCGGGAATATTACTCTTGTGAATGTATTTTTTGCCCAATATGAGGCGGGCTAGGAATTGGAATGGGGATGACGGCGGCGGGGGGGGGGGGGGGGGGAAGAGTTGTGGCGAGGTTGTTTCCTGCACCGATCCAGGTAAAGGGTCCCGAGCCTGATGCTTCAAGGAGATGAGGCGCGAGGGAGAAGCCCTCTTCCTCTTCGCCGCGAGACAGAGGTCAGGATACACTGGGTTTGTTATAGGGCTCTCAGATTTCACCGCAGACCGAGCAATCATATTGTTCAGCTAAGAAGAAGTCTAAGGTAGAACCTCTCCATTTTTACGTGAGGTATTCATGAAGGCAGCAAACTGATTGCAAAAAATTCTGGGACTACTGCTTACTGCTAGTAACTCACTATCCTTTTATTTCTTTTCCTATTCTATACAACTATGCCTCAAACTACCAAGTGGACAGAACAATCCTTTGGCATACCTTATAAGTTTGCCCCCTCCACTTGTTCTGTCATTTCTTGATCCAGCGATATTTTTCAAAGTGCTGGACTTTCCAGGAACTTATGGAGGTAAGGATCCTTTTACTGTATCTCTAATCCAAAGGGGAAATACTGGACTCCTTGCGGTTGTAGGCTGCAACCACGAAATAGTATACTGATAACTTCTAAGTAGAAATGCAGAAAATCTATATATATGGTATGCGATCATCTACTGCATTAACCTTTTATGAGTAGGAACTACAGAACATTCGTATGGTTACTGATTGTGCATTATATTTGTTACTTAAATGGAATGAACTGACCCCTTGAATGCATTCTTTTCATTTCTAGTAGTACGCTTGGGAGTTTTCCCTGCAGCTGTGTCTTGGTCAGAGAGATACTCAGCTGAGTTAGAAGCTCCTATATCACCTATACTGTCCCAGGAGGAAAAATTACCGTATTGTTTGCTATGGGAGGCGCCTTGCTTGTAATGTTTTTCAGAGATTTTCAAAGACATATTGCAGCTACAAGCACTACATTTACAGCTACAACTTGCAAAGTTCCACTACTGATGCTTATGCAGATTTGTGTGGAATTTTGCTAATAAGTGGTATCAACGCACCCAAAAGTGACCGATCAAGTATCTTGAGCTTTTTAACCCCTTCTACAGTTTTATCAAAATACTCTGCCAAGTTGACTTGTGTTGTACATATTTACAAGGAGGGTTCTCCCTCATAAAAAAAAGATGTTGCTGAGTTCTATAACTCCAGTTTCCTTTTTATCGAATTTTGTCTGAAAAACAAAAAAAATCAACAGTTTCAAAAAGGCTGCAATTAGATAAATAGCATTGAAAATATTTCCTTAACCCCATGATTTTTTTTGCACGCGTGTGGAAATGAATAACAGAATGATTTCATTAGTTTAATTTGCAGTTCACGCTGTTTCTGAACTTATTCGAGCCTGTTTCTGAACTCAGGCAGCTCTACATGGTCATATCCTAACAAAAGAGTAAACAAAAACTAGCAAGCAGAAGATCCGTCTAAGAAAAACATACTTTATGCCAATGTGTCAGGGTTTAGCAGATCTCTTCTACCAAAATTCATTGCAAGAACAACTGAACAAGTCCCCCTCTAAAATGATGGAACCTGGCTCTATCACGAACCACAATTTCCCGATGATAGATCTTGGACACTAGCTTAGCAAACTTGTGGAAATCCATTGTAAAACAATGTATTTGGGGGAACTTGCTCAACCCTCTAGGGGTGGCATATCTCATATATATATAGGGATACAACGTACATATACATGTATAATACAAGTGCAGCTATACAAAGTCTAACACCCCCCCTCAATCTCAACTCACTCCTGATGTAGCACGAAGGTTGAGATTGCGCCTACAGACCTCAAACATGGGCAAAGGCAGAGGCTTGGTGAAGATGTCCGCAAGTTGATCTTTTGAAGAGATGAACTTGATTTGTAATAGCTTCTGTGAAACACGTTCCCTCACAAAATGAAAATCAATTTCTATGTGCTTGGTCCGTGCATGAAACACCGGATTAGATGAAAGAAACATGGCACCGATGTTGTCACACCAAAGGACCGGTGGACGGGGTTGAGAGACACCCAATTCCTGAAGAAGGGACTCAACCCATATGAACTCAGCAGTTGCGTCGGCAACAGCTTTATATTCGGCTTCAGTACTGCTGCGAGAAACGGTGGCTTGCTTGCGTGCTCTCCAGGCGATCAAATTAGGACCTAGGAACACAGCATAACCCCCCGTGGATCGCCTGTCATCTGGACACCCAGCCCAATCAGCATCAAAGAACGCAGACAGAACGCCTGATGAACTGGCCCGGAGATGAATACCAAACGAAGACGTGTGACTGACATAACGCAAGATGCGTTTAACAGCAGACCAGTGTACGTCAGTAGGAGCATGCAAATACTGGCACACCCTGTTGACAGCATAGGACAAGTCCGGACGTGTAATCGTCAGATACTGCAATCCACCAACAATACTGCGGTACTCCGTCGCATCCTCGGAAGATAAGAGAACACCATCAGTAGCTGAGAGCTTGTCAGTAGAGGACATGGGTGTGGGCGACATCTTGCACTTGAGCATACCAGCACGGCGCAAGAGATCAAGAGAATACTTCTTCTGAGTGAGAGCCAAGCCAGTAGACTGATGAGCAACCTTAATACCCAAGAAGAAGTGCAACGAGCCCAAATCCTTGACAGCAAAATCAGCACCAAGAGCAGAAATGAGAGCAGTAGCAGCTGTTGAGGAAGAACTGACCAAGATAATATCATCAACATAGACCAGTAGGTACGTAGTCACACGGGGCCGCTGAAACAGAAACAGCGATGTGTCGGCCTTCGAAGGGATGAAGCCATGAGTATGAAGGGCAGAAGCCAGTCGAGCATGCCAAGCACGCGGTGCTTGCTTCAATCCATACAGAGCCTTAGTCAGTCGACATAGGTGATGCGGCTGAGCAGGACTAACGAATCCCGGGGGCTGCCGCATGTAGACCTCTTCCTCTAGTAGACCATGAAGGAATGCATTCTGTACATCCAGCTGTTGAAGACACCAACCTCGTGAAACCGCCAAAGACAGAAGGAGCCGAATGGTGGTAGGCTTGACAACAGGACTGAAAGTGTCCTCATAGTCAAGACCATGGCGCTGTTTGAACCCCTTGGCGACAAGACGAGCTTTGTAGCGCTCGATAGAACCATCAGCATGTTTCTTCACCTTGAATACCCACTTCGAATCAATGATGTTGACACGTGGGGGAGGAGGAACAAGCGTCCAGGTCTCATTCTGTAAGAGAGCCTGATACTCCTGCTCCATAGCAGCCCTCCAATGTGGCATAGTCATAGCGGCTTGATAACTGCGGGGTTCAGCCGTGGGATCATCCACAGCATGGGCCATGCAAGCTGCCAACCAAGCAACGGTGTCGTCGGTGCGCTCCTTGGGGCAAACAATACCGCTGCGGCTGCGTGTATGAGGACGTGAAGCAGCAGGTACGGGCGGAGGCGGAGCAGCCGGCGGTGAAGGCGCCGATGGTGCAGACGACGGTGAGCCAGGCGTAGTGGGCGGCAGGGAAGTATGCAGCCCATGCGTCGCAGACCATGGCAATGCAGACGGTGTGGACGCCGGAGGCGACGTCGCAGGCGACTCGAGCCCAGGCCCAGGAGAGCGCAACCCGGGCGACGAAGAGACCGGGGACGACCCAGGCGGTGGAGAGGCGGAGCGAGCCAGAGGCGACACGGGCCGGGCCGTGCGTGGCGATGCCGTGGGCGTGACCGGCGGGGAGTCGCCAGGAGGCGAGGACGCTGCGGCGGGCGCAGAACCCGGGGCATACACATGCATGGCCGGATCGACGTGAGGCACCGTCGTGGGGGCGCTGTCCTGGAGAAGCTCAAGGCGGGCACCGCGACCAATACCTGCACCATGATTAGGCAACAACACAGGCACATATGCAACATCTTCAAATTGGCCAGGCAGAATGGAAGATGAATGCATGAGTGGATCACTGGTAGATGGTTGTGGCATGGTAGAAATGGGAAAACGTTCTCATAAAAAAACAACATCACGCGATATGTAGACACGATTTGTTGGTACATGGAGGCACTTATAACCTTTGTGAAGAGAACTATACCCAAGGAATACACATTTTTAGACCGAAACTCAAGTTTTCGACTATTGTAGGGGCGAAGATGAGGCCAACAAGCACACCCAAACACTTTGAGAAAAGTATAGTCAGGAATTTCATGCAAGAGAAGCTTAATAGGAGTTTTCATATGAAGCACTCTGGTAGGTAGACGGTTAATAAGAAAGCATGCAGTAGCAAATGCATCACTCCAAAACCGAAAAGGTACAGAGGCATGAGCAAGAAGAGTGAGTCCATTCTCAACTATATGACGGTGTTTACGCTCAACGGCACCGTTCTGCTGATGTGTATGTGGGCATGACAAACGATGAGATACTCCAAGCTTATGAAAGAATGTATTGAGGTTGCGGTATTCGCCCCCCCAATCGGACTGAACATGAATGATCTTATGCTGGAGAAGGCGTTCGACATGCTTTTGAAACTGAACAAATATATCAAACACATCAGACTTACGCTTAATGAGATAAAGCCAAGTAAATCGACTATATGCATCAATGAAACTCACATAATAGTTGTGACCACTAACAGAGGTTTGGGCAGGGCCCCATACATCTGAAAACACAATTTCAAGAGGACTCTTTACTTCTCTAGTAGAGGAAACAAATGGGAGCTGATGACTCTTGCCTTGCTGACAGGCATCACACACACTTAACTCTTTATTGCTAGACTCTAGTGGCAGCTCATGACGGTGGAGAACATGGCGAACTATGGGAGTGGCAGGATGACCAAGGCGAGAGTGCCACTGTGAAGACCACACCCCAATCCCGCTGAAGACACGAGAGAGCGTAGGATCTTACGAGTGACCGAGGGAACCCGTAAAATATTACGAAGATGAAGCTGCCTACTAGGATGACTAGTCAAAAGAGATGCTTGGCCAATATGAGAGATGGGCATACCTGCGCCATTGGCGGTGTGAACCTTATCGTGCCCATAGTAGGGCTGGTGGGTGGTAAGCTTTTGAAGCTCACTCGTCAGATGATCCGTGGCGCCAGTATCCATGTACCATGCAGGATCGATGGGGTAGGACGGAGTAGACCCCTGAACAGTCTCCTTGCCCTTAGCCGCGGCGAAGGCAGCAGGGGCGGCTGGAGGCGGACCAAAGTCGGCGAGCTGGGCTTGGCGTTCATTGCCCTGCCCGTTGTTGCCGATGCCCAAGAAGCTGCGCTGAAAGCGGCGGTGACACTTCGAGGCGAGATGCCCTGGGCGGCCGCACAGCTGGCAGACGCGGGTGTCGCCGGCACGCCCGCCACCCGTGGTCGGTGTAGGAGGTGGGGCGGGTTTGGCCGCCGGCGGTGGCACCGAACCAGCGCCTGGAGGCGCGGGCGGACGCTGGCCACGGTTGGCCCAGTGCGCCGCAGCCTGGTCGGTGATGACACCGGTGGCGCGACGGGCCTCGACACGCTGCTCCGTGAACTGGAGGCGCGAGTAAAGCTCGTGGGGAGGCATTGGCGTCTTGGCGCCATTGACAGCCTCAGCCAGGTTGTCGTAGTCGGAGTCCAGCCCCTGTAGGACGAAGCCGGCGAACTCCTCATCGCGAAGCGGCTGACCAAGCGAGGCAAGCGTGTCCGCCACCACCTTTATCTTGTTGAAGTAGGTGGAGGCGGAGGAGTCGAGCTTCTTGATCTCGCCAAGTTGCCGACGGAGGGCCATGGTGCGAGAGGTGGAGACGGTGGCAAACGCATGCTCCAGGGTGGTCCAAGCGTCCATGGAGGTGGCGGCGAAGAGGACGAGGCCAGCGACGCCCTCACCTAGGGAGCCCTGGATGGCCGAGAGGATCACCTGATCCTGCTGCACCCACACGCGGTGTTCCGGGTTGATGGCCGGGCCTTGCATTGTCATGATCACCTGAGGAGGACATGGGAGAGAACCATCAACATACCCAAGAAGCTCATGGCTGCGTAGCAACGGCAACACCTTAGCACGCCAGAATAGATAGTTGTCTGGGGTGAGGCGGATGGTGATCTGATTGGCAAAGTGGAACGGTGCCGCCGCTACCGCTGCAACGGATGAAGGGACCACTGGCAGGGCAGTGGCAGTTGGAGCCGGCGCCAAGGACGCGGGCGTGGGCGGGGGAGGCTGCACCACGGGCGAGACCGAGGCAGCGGTGCCCCCCGAGACCGTCGATACGACGGAGAGAGCAGGGATGGGTGAACCCGCCGCGGTGACGTCGAGGGACGCCGTGGTGGCCGCGGGTAGCGCGGCGAGGAGAGTGGCCGTGGCAGTGCTCGGCGGTGGAGGCGGAGCCGAGTACATGGAACCGACGGCGGTGGTGCCGAAAAACTGCGGCATCTGGGGAGCAAGCGGAGATGGTGGTGCGTTGAGGAGGGCAGCAAGCGACGCGGGAAGGAGCCCGGAGCTGGCGGTGCCCGAGGCGGAAGCAGTCATGGTGGGCGGCGGCGCGGCGCTAGGGTTAGGGCTGGCGGCGCGGGGCGGCTAGGGTTAGGGTAGACGGATCGAGGGTTAGGCTGATACCATGTAAAACAATGTATTTGGGGGAACTTGCTCAACCCTCTAGGGGTGGCATATCTCATATATATATATATATAGGGATACAACGTACATATACATGTATAATACAAGTGCAGCTATACAAAGTCTAACATCCATACAAAAGCGAAGATTTTTGACGATTCTGATTGTAGCATCTCGAGGTGCTCCGATGAGCCCAGAGACCCCAGACGCTATTGCAAGATTCTCACTGTGATGTCCGAGAGCTTGCTCTTTGTCTTCATCTTCAATGTCATAGAACACCTCTGTGGTCTCTCTGACATAACTTTTCTGCTGCATACTTCCACCAATCTCGATCAGCTTTGCATGAATGTCATCATATATGATGGATGTGACTTGTTACCAGATATGAATTCATGGATGGGAGTATGGAACCATCCATCCCAATGGAGCTGCAACCAGGAATCTTCTCAATCCCCTTGCTTCTCATGGTCCTCCAAACATCTTCAGCCCCATTCCATCTCCCTATAACTGCAGCATAGTGATTAGACAGGAGGACATGGTCGCCACTGCAGGTAGCTTCCATTTCGGTTATGATAGTTTCGGCCATCTTGACATTCTTGTGGAGACGGCATCCACCAAACAAAGCCCTCCAGGTGACAACATCCGGCCTCATTGGCATTTCTGTAATGAGTTTATGTGCTTCTTGTAGATGTCTAGATGACCAGACCGGGCGAGGATATCAGCCATGCACACATAGTTCTAAAGGATTAAATCTACACCATATATCTGGGAAATCATGTCGAAATGTTCCCTTCCTGCATCCATGAATCCACTGTGGCTGCACGCCAAGAGGACTCTATCGGCTGCCGGTTCCCAATGGATATCATGGCGTTCCAGGAGACCAGGTCCCTCTCCGGCATCTCCTCGAAGACGCGGGTCGCTGACTTGACATCCCCGGCACGGCAGAACCTGGTGACCATCGACGTCCACGTGATGGGCGTTGGAGTCGGAACCTGCTCAAACAGGTAGCATGCTGATTAGACATCGCCGGCCAACACATAGCCATGGATCATGGAGTTGAACGAGACGGTGTCCGGGCGCGGAATCTCGTCGAACACCCTGCTCGCGTCGGTGACACAGCCTGTGGCACAGTACGCCTGGATGAAGCCATTGGTGACGCGCGCGTAAGCAAGGGACCGAAGCTTGGTGTAGACGGCGTGGAGACTGGGAGAAGAGGCGGATGCCGAGGGCGAGACGGTGGCGGCGTTTTCATGCGTATGCGTTTGCTACTCCCTTGCTTCACGATGCCTCTGGCTCTGTGCCAGTCTCTGCGGCCTTTAGCTTAGATAGAAGGTTTTAAGGTAGTTTGACTTTCTTTTGAAAAATGCAAGAATATAGCCACAGGTGTTATGGCGTCGTCTATTCTAGATTCCTACATAAACTAACACGAATGAAAACTTTGAGCCAAAAACACACAGATAAGCCAATCTATAAACAAGTATTCCAAGTTCCCAATGTATGAATAAAAAACATAGGAACTTCAAAATCCTTGCATTTCAAAAGAACTCATATAAGCTATGATTTTGGTCCAACAGCATTATGGGTCAATACCAGTCATCTGGGTAATATTACTAAATTGTTTCAAACTAAGTACAGTGCATATCCATGTCAGGATTAGACAGATGTTTGGAGCTCATGCAGAATACAACATTGGCCAATCTACCGTAAACAACAGCCCAATCTACAAAATTAGACAGATGACGAAGAACACAGTGACCTTGTGCTTTGAACATTCAGTTTGCTATTCGCCAATCCACCAAGAACTGAAATCAATCATTATGATCCACCGAATACCTGCAGTACCATGAAGCAGGTCAGTGACTAGTTAGTGCCAGATAAATTGGCAGTGCACACTTACTCCAGCTAAAATGCTCTTTGAGAGCTTAGGCTTTGTTTTAGGGCATCTTTCCTCAACTGATCTATTCTGTCGAGGAATTGGATGATCAATTTTTGTTTCAGGGTCATCATTGAACTCTTTTTCCTTCAGTCGGTTGCTTATGTTTGAAGGATGCCGGCAAGTTACATAGAGAATTTAGTACTGAAACTTGCAGTAAACAACATAGAAAGGGAAAGACATGAAGTTTGAGATATAGCATAGAAATGCATGAGCTCCAAACATACCTGGGTACTCGTGGATTGAACCAATTCACCCACTCACACGAGGACCAAGCACAAGGAAAATACAGCATGATTTGTCTTCTCGTAGTTTTTTTTTAGCGAGAAAGTGATCTCAAGGAATCTAAAAACATGTCATACACACCAGCATCTGAAGTCAGCGAGTGAAGCAACCTGTCGGCAACCTTTTGGTTGTTATACTTGGGAAGTGAATCCTTAAAAGCGGGTGCTTATCCATGTCGAAACTATTGATAAGTGAGATCCTATGCTTCTTTTTCCATGGGTATCTGTCTTTTTGCTTCTTGTACTTACATGTCTCACATATTGGCCTCTCATACAGGTATATGTCCTTGAGATTGACAGCTGATTCCATGACGCTGCTGACATAATCCGCAAACTTATCCTCTAATTGAAATCCAAAGATCCTGAGCACAGCCAGATTGTGGTGCTTTAAATCAGGTGCAGATGTTTCTCGCTCTAAACCAGTGTCCTTATCCTTACTAAACTCAAACGCCTTCCTTTCCTCCTCATCCCATGTCATTTCACATCTATTACAAACCCTTAAGCATAGCTCCTCTAGGGAAGGTGCACCTTCCAGAATGAACAGTGTCCATGCCAGATCACATTCTTCTGAATGGTCAGTCAAATTCACAAACCTTAGCTTATGGAACACCGGCCATAACTCTCTTGGGCCTTCAGATTTAACCCAGATCTTTTCACTTCTGAAGTTCAAATGCAGCTCACTTACGGTGGCTTTGTCAAGCAATTCACTTAATTTGAGCATCTTCGCCGTGTGCCATGAAACAGCCACATCACTCATAGTTACAGTGTGGAGCATTGGGACATAACCAAGAAACAAAGGATTATGATGAGAGGTCCAACATGAAATAGTGAGCCTTGTGAGGTTTGGTAGCCAATTCAGATCAACCCTTTCCAAAGCACACTTGTCAATCTCAAGCTCACGGAGTTGCTGGTGTTCCACCTCTAGCAAAGACATAGTTCCCGCATCACAGTTGAACAAGCGGAGGAACTCCAGTCGCTTGGATAGACTAAGAATTGTAAGGAAATCTGATTCATCTAGCCTCGAATTCTCTAGCTTGAGCCTTGTGAGGCCGCTGAATATGTTTGGACAGGCATTAACAAACGACATGAGCTGCCTCCCGTAAGCGAGCAAGTCGTCCTGGTAGCATCCTCTGCCTTCAATCGTTGTCAAGAGACTTAACTCAGCTGACCCAACCTTGTGTGTTGATATGGTGTGAGCAGCAGTCTGACCAATGTTAATGGATTCATCATCTCCAAGGAAAAACTGCATGAACAGGAGGTGAATGGTGTATGGACTCACCGGCCTGTTTTGCAGCATGCTCCTGGTCGCCTCAAGCACGGTGGCATTGGCCCGAACTACGTCATCACAGGTCAGCCTGGACCTGTCATGATTAGGGTCAAAGGAACCAACCGTCAAACAGATCCTGGAGAGCATAGCAGGGATAGGCCTCCACCGTCTGGAGAAGTGGAGAGGACGCTGGTTCTTGCGGCGTCGGCAATATCGAGTCGCTCGACAATAGCGAGCAGTATGTCATCAGGCAACTTGCTGAGCCAATCATCATCTGGATCACGTTTCTCCTCTACTTCCAACATGGCGAGGGTGGACCATCGGTTAGAACTGCTGAGGCCCTTAACTGATGGTTTGCCCATCGATCGGGCAGCCGGGCGCCGGAGATGAGAGTTTGCCATCACACGACGACGTGAACGAGTAGGCAGCTGCTCTCCTCTGGAAACTGATGTTGTGGGAATCGCTAGCTTCTGCTAAAAAACGCGGTGTCCGCCTGATGACGCCTGTGCGGATATACAGCTGCTTGCCGTCTTGGGTTCTGCCTCGGAGATTGAAATCGAGAAGGATCGCCCACAAAGTCCGTGCAGGCGCGCGTGGCGGCGGATTCGTGGTTTTTCGTCAGTCGTCGCTACGCTAGCTACCAGTGAGTCGGCAGTCACCGGTAGCTACGCTAGCTACTTGTGTGTAAATCAGGAAGTAACCCAAGAATATAAGTACAAAACGTAGATTTGAGACTTTGCATCTAGCATAAATCGATCTGTACTATGGTAAATCATCTCTAACTCAATCAACGTGCTCACCAGAGAAAGGAACTTTATTATCAAGGGACTGCAAGATAATTTGGCGACAAAGTAGCAACATAGTAGGAGTACTGGGATTTGGAGAAACTCTGGACTAACTTGATTTTGCCGATGAGTTTAAGTGGACTGCTTGTGACGGCAAGGGCTCAAGATGCGTTCCGTCCGTTGCTGCTTGAAAAATGTTTAAAATACAGTTCAACTATGCGGCACAAAATAAATTTGGAATTTTGATAAATCATTATACTTCAAGGAAATGGGATCAATAACGTTTGTCTCGATGAGGGCACTAAACTCATATGCCCCAGGCAAAGACATACTGAAACTGTGACGGGTGTTTTTTTTTCGAAATAGGCTTTCGCCCTATATTAATATAGCAACCAAGATACAACAAGCTTGCTGGACCGCAGCACAACCAAGCCCAAACAAAAAAAACACAAAGAAAGATAAGAAAAACAAATGCCGACTACGGCTGAGCGACGAACACGAAAACAACTCGCAACCGCTGCGCCCTCCGGAAAAGTACCACCACGCTGCTCGCAATCTGAATCACCGCATACCAAGCAACACCTTCAACAAGGAAAACGACGACGACGCCGCTGCTGCCCGGACAAGTCCTAGGGTTTCCCCCGATACGCGGAGGTGATGGGAGAGAGGTACACACGACACCCTTCAGGAAGGAATGGCGGCACCCACAGGCGTCGCCGCGTCGGTGTCGAACAAGCCGACAGGGATTTCACCCGACCCACACCGCCACCACCCCGAACTGCTCCACCCTACCTGTCGTCCACCAGCGTACGCCACCACGGTCTTGAAGCCACCCTCGCCGTCGCTCAAAGGTCACCAACGCGAGGCCTAGAAGCAGACAAGGCGAGCGCAAGGTCAGGGATAGCAGCGGCACAACCACGCGGGAGGGAACAACCTCCACCGCCCGATCTGGCGGTAGTCGACCGGACGTAGCCGCGAGAACAAACCAGGCCCGAACTGGCCTGGCCTGGCAAAGTGCTCGCCGCCACGCTGCAACTGGCCGGTTGTGCGCCACCGTCGTCGCCAACCGCTGCCACCACACCGTCGCTGCTACCAGGGGGACCGACGTCGAGCTAGGGGCCAGAGGCCCGCCCCAACCCAGATCGGGCCCAAATGGGCCCAGATCTGGGCAGAGCGAGCGCCAGCAACCACCCGGCCAACCCCGCCGCCCTGCTGCCAACGGCAGCGCCGCCGCGCCATCTCCCAGCCGACCTGCGGAAACCACGCCGCCAGGTTGACCGGCGCCGGCTGAATCGCACCGCCGCCATCGAGGAGCCGCCCGCCCCCCCTCCCCCCCTTCCGCGCGACGGGTAAAGGCGGCCCTCTGCCGCCGGCACTGCACGGACAACGCCCGGCGGCCCACGCCGACGGCGGCGGCGGAGAGAGCTGGGGGAGGGAGCTGAGAGAGGGAGGAGCTAGGTTTCACCCGTCGCCCGCGGGGGGGGGGGGTGGGGGGTGCAGTGAGACGGGTGTTTAGCACTACTGATAATTACAATCCAGTACCAAAAAATATTCCCGGTGAGGGAACTCATTTGGTGAAAACAAACATAGCAAATCTAATGAGAATCGTAAAATACATTATATATGTCTGGCCCGTATCTGTCCACACAATAACTTTTACTGTGTAGTCATCAGAAGGCAAGCAATATAGGAGCATAAAGTATGGCACCATCCAATACTAGGATGGACCGATTCAAGATAATGCTCCAGAACTTAGATATGTAAGAAACAGTTCCCCAAGCAAGACACGATGAAGGTTTTTAAGATTGTAAACTGGCATCCCATGGATGCATAGGTGGCACCAGCTTATTCAGGTTAATAGACAAACTTCAGTTATCATGCATGGCCGGACTTCAGTTATCACTTTGAAGCTACAGGATATATGACAAGAATATGTCGCGCATTCGATAAAAGTGCTGAATATGGCCTCCGTTGTTACAAGCACTTGGCTAGCGAAGATCACTTGGACAAGCCGCCAAATTAACAAATTCCTAGAGTTGAACTGCATCTCAGAAGAAGCGGTGTTTAAGTGAAATTGGCCTATGGCTTAATGTCATTGGGCATCAGAGAGCAATTAAACGGAAATTAAAGCCCTAGCCCCACGATGCACCCACCCGGCTGAAAACCTAGCTTCCCAGCGAAAATATAACGGGAGTTAGAGCCCCCGTCGGATGAGGTACTCACCATGATCGAGGCTGGGTATCGCGGTCGTCGCCGGCGGCGAGGACACCCGCGCAGGGGGCACAGCGGGTCACCGCGGCGAGGGCAGACGCGCACGCGCAGGAGCTCCGTGCCGGCGCGCGCGGCGGCGGATTCGTGGGGTCTGCGACTTTGAAGAGCCTCGCGCGCAGGGGGAATTTCTCTTTTATCTGGCTCGGGCACGAACCCGTCTAGTTTTCCCGTAGTTGGGCCGGAATGTCCGTATTAGATTCCGATCGAGCAAATGAGGCGATCAACGACTCGTCGTCCACTCCCTTGGACAGTGACGATCAACGACTCGTCGTCCACTGCCCACCTTGCCGACCCGGCGGCGGCGGCGGCATACCAAAGGGAGAATCCAACGGCGCGTCCATCCACCGGACCTCCACTCCGTCGCTTTCTCGAGGGTGCCGCGTCAGTCGTCGCTACGCTAGCTACCTATGAGTCGGCACTCACTGGTCGCTTGCAGCACCTGTCAGCGTACAGTATGCGCATAGATAGATGGATATACTAGCGGAATCGATCCAAGTGATGCGTTTTAACTTTTGCTCCTCGTCGTTGATCGTACCGATGGTACCAGTGGTCTCAGAGGAACCACTAGTACGCGCCAGATCGTTGGTGGTCCAAGTGATTGTTCGTCGTTCGATCTGTTAGCGCATCTCAAAAGCGAGTAAGGTCATCTAAACGGTTCTAGCCCGTTCAAAACGGTCATCGTGAAAACATTGACAGGCCGTGCACGCTTCAACGGCACGATTCAAATAGACCCACTATGTGAACTGGTCTATCTATCCATTAAATTTGAGTCGCGGATGCGTCGAGTCGAACGACGCGCATGTTCTCCCGTCTCCTTCCCTTGGACACATGGACCGTCCCGTTAATGGCACACGAGAAACTCCCTGCCTAAACCCTCGCCTTCTATCTCCGCCGCCACCCTAGGTAGCGCGCAGTCTGCGCTCTAGGTCGTCGTTGTCATCGGCCGTCGCCACTTCCCACCAGATCCTACTGCCCAGGAACCACGTTTTCTTGCCGCCGTCTTTCATCATCGCCACAAAGAGCTTGCTGGATGTTGTTATCCCCAGCTATCGTCGCGAGTATTTTCCCCATTTCCAGCTCGTCGCAGCCCGCGCGCGTTGCCGAAGTTCACTGCCTTCTAGGGCTACATCCCGCCACTAGCCGCCACACCTACTCTTTGCCGACCACACGCTCGGGCTGTCACTTGCCCGTGCGCCCAGAACCTGCCCATCCAGTCGCGGCCGCATTTGAGGTATGTTAGCCACCCAAATTTTTGTTTCTCTTGCTTTGCACGAGCGTAGGCATGGACATTGACGATGCATCCATAAACTAACCAGCGGTATCTAGCTGTGCAGATGAGTACTAAGGCAATAAAGTTTTTCTGCAAGAATATTATCGAATCATCGTCGGATGACGAGTCTGACGTTGAGACCGAACTTTTATTTGCCGCTGCAAGCATGATGCACGAACAATAAAGTGTAGGGGTGGCTCGCCGGTGAAGCACAAGGACAACACCGATCGTGGCCGAATAGGTGCCCGCGTGTACCTTATGAGGAACTACTTCCACCTAACCGATTTGATGTGCAAAATGTCCAGATCATTGTTCATGGAGATTCTTAATGGCGTGAGGGAATATGATTTAGTTCATATATGTGCATCATATGTTGCGTGATACGTATGTCCGCCTAGAGGCCGATCAGATTGAGCATACGTTGACTCATGTGAGAAACCAACCTAGCTAGTCAAATCATCGTGTTTATGAAACTATGTCGTTATGAACTATTTATATATATGAAATATATTTATTTAATTTATTGCTCTCGTTTTGTTATAAATTTATATGTCAAAGGCCAACTAGCTAAGAACATGTCTAACAGATCCCCTAAAAGACCCAACCACGTAAAATAACCGCTGATATACAGGGTAGAGCTCTACCTGGCCGTCTAGCAGACCCCGTCAATCAGACTTCAGTATCAAATTTTTAGAATTTTGGCTACGGGGCGGCTCCTCGCCCCCAACCCCCCACTTGTGGCGCGCTGAACTTTCAGCAAATCCCAACTGCTTCTGCCATGGAGCCTGGCTGGAGAAACGTGTGACCACCTCTATCTTCAAGGCGCACCGCCGTGCGTCCGTGGCTACCGCGCGTCCGTGGCTACCACACGTCCGTGGCTGCCGCGCTGCAGTGCCTGCAGGTTGTCTCGCCTTCCCTGCAGCAGGCCACGATCAACAAGCTCACTTGGGACCAGATCGTCGAGGATCACGCCACGAGCATCCTGGCGTTCGCGGAGGCCGCCGTGGCCAAGGCCGTGGGGGCGGTGGGGACGGGGGGCCGTGGCGGACGGTGGCGGCGGCGGGGGGGGGGGGGGGCGACGGCCGGCCGGGGCGGGGCAGTGGGGCTGGAGGAGGAGGAAGAAGAGGGAAAAAAAGAAAAACAATAATTTGGCATATTCTAGGAATATGCCCTTTTACAGTTTAAGGATACGGGGTCTGCTAGCTCGGACGAGTTTTCGGCTGATCGAAATCGAATACAGGGCCCTCTACTCGTGTTATACATGGCAGAAATTCAGGGGGTCTATTAGACATGCTCTAATATGGGTCAAAATGGTCATTGCGGACCGAATAAATCGCGCCGCTGGGGAACACTGACCTGACAAACCAAACTACGACCCAAATTATATCCATGGTGTGACCTAAATAGACATGATTGAACTATTTAGGTCGCCATTTTAAATCGTGCCGTTGGAATTGCAAAGATGGGCCAATTAAAATATGATTTCCAGCGAGACAACATACACTAGTAGAAAATGAGGCTTTAATCCCGGTTGGCAACAACCATTAATCCCGGTTGCGCAACCGGGATTAAATATGCGCGACTAAAGCCCCCCCCCCACCCCCTTTAGTTGCGGTTGCTCCGGTACCTTTGTGGTTTTAGGTACATAAGGGTCCGGGTTAATAGTCCAGGACCGCTTCTGCTTCTTCGCCGGAGGTGGATTGGGGGGCGGTGTACCCGCCCGAGGTGGACTGGGGGCGGCGTCTGCTTACCCGCCGGAGGTGGATTGGGGGGGCAGCATCGGCTGACATGAAGGAGGTGTAGGTGAACCACCACCACCGCCACCGCCACCACCACCGGAGGGGGGTGGACTTGTTGGCCTTGGCGCCTCGCCTGGAAACTTGATAAACTTCTTTTTCCATATAATGAACTAGCGTTTGACATCTCCAAGTCTTCTCTCCCCTTCGGGTGTAGCATAGCCAATCTCCAGGTCCTCAAACCCTTGGACTATGTCCTCCACCGTGACACGAGCATAGCCATCTTGAATGGGGTTGTTGTGGTGGAGTGCTCCAGGTAATCATGGTAAAGCACTGCCGATGGCTACCTTCATGGAAATGTTCCCCATTGGATAATGCAGATGACATTATTTCATCTCCTTTACATCGTCCACGGGGTAGCGAGGAGGCTCCGGTGCAGTAATATCGATCGTTGGTGCATTAGCACCAGCCGGTGGGGCCTCCGTGGAAGCCACGCTGCTTCTCCGCTGCTGGCATCCGACATCCGCTGGATGATCTTCATGCGTCCTAGCTGCCGATCTTTCTTGTACTAGTACATTCAAGGTTTTCTTCATCTCATCGAATTCCGATGCCAACCGCGCCACAACATCTGTATCCCGATCCGCCTTTCTCTTACGGCTTCTGTATCTGTAGGGGTCATTTTCCTGGGAACCAACTTTCCGCGGAATGGCCCCCATGCCTCGTGTACGTCCTCCGTGTTCAGGATTCCCGAGGGCTTTTGTCAGCGCGTCATTCTCTTTGTTGAACTTGATCTTCCCCTCTTGAGCATCCCTCATTGCGTCAATAAGGGCTTGGGTGGGTTTAAACGTTGTCTGTCGGTTGATGCTTGTTACGCGTACATCACGCGTCCGTTGGGAACCCCAAGAGGAAGGTGTGATGCGTACAGCGGCAAGTTTCCCTCAGTAAGAAATCAAGGTTTATCGAACCAGTAGGAGCCAAGAAGCACGTTGAAGGTTGATGGTGGCGGAGTGTAGTGCGGCGCAACACAAGGGATTTCGGCGCCAACGTGGAACCTGCACAACACAACCAAATTACTTTGCCCCAACGTGACAGTGAGGTTGTCAATCTCACCGGCTTGCTGTAACAAAGGATTAGACGTATAGTGTGGATGATGATGTTTGGAGAGAACAGTAGAACGAGTATTGCAGTAGATTGTATTCGATGTAAAGAATGGACCGGGGTCCACAGTTCACTAGTGGTGTCTCTCCCATAAGATAAATAGCATGTTGGGTGAACAAATTACAGTTGGGCAATTGACAAATAAAGATGGCATGACAATGCACATACATGTTATGATGAGTAGTGTGAGATTTAATTGGGCATTACGACAAAGTACATAGACCGCTATCCAGCATGCATCTATGCCTAAAAAGTCCACCTTCAGGTTATCATCCGAACCCCTCCAGTATTAAGTTGCAAACAACAGACAATTGCATTAAGTATGGTGCGTAATGTAATCAACAAATACATCCTTAGACATAGCATTGATGTTTTATCCCTAGTGGCAACAGCACATCCACAACCTTAGAACTTTCTGTCACTGTCCCAGATTTAATGGAGGCATGAACCCACTATCGAGCATAAATACTCCCTCTTGGAGTTACAAGTAAAAACTTGGCCAGAGCCTCTACTAGCAACGGAGAGCATGCAAGATCATAAACAACACATAGATGATAGATTGATAATCAACATAACATAGAATTCATTATTCATCGGATCCCAACAAACGCAACATGTAGCATTACAGATAGATGATCTTGATCATGTTAGGCAGCTCACAAGATCCAACAATGATAGCACAATTAGGAGAAGACAACCATCTAGCTACTGCTACGGACCCATAGTCCAGGGGTGAACTACTCACACATCACTCCGGAGGCGACCATGGCGGTGAAGAGTCCTCCGGGAGATGATTCCCCTCTCCGGCAGGGTGCCGGAGGCGATCTCCTGAATCCCCCGAGATGGGATTGGCGGCGGCGTCTCTGGAAGGTTTTTCGTATCGTGGCTCTCGGTACTGGAACTATTATCGACGAAGGCTTATGTAGGCGGAAAGGTAGGTCAGGGGGCGCCACGAGGGGCCCACACGCTAGGGCCGCGCGGCCAGGAGGTGGGCCACGCCGCCCTGTTGTGTGGCCGCCTCGTCGCCCCACTTCGTATCTCCTCCGGTGTTCTGGAAGCTTCGTGGAAAAATAAGATCCTGGGCGTTGATTTCGTCCAATTCCGAGAATATTTTCTTACTAGGATTTCTGAAACCAAAAACAGCGAGAACAAAGAATCGGCTCTTCGGCATCTTGTTAATAGGTTAGTGCCGGAAAATGCATAAATATGACATAAAGTATGTATAAAACATGTAGGTATTGTCATAAAACAAGCATGGAACA
>NC_061509.1:226524609-226539705 GCF_022539505.1 Lolium rigidum
TTAGCGGATAAATATGTCAAGAAGGGGAAGACTCCGGATTTCAATGGACAGTATGAGAAGCTGAAAGATGATTGGCCCGAATTTGTGAGGCAAAAGCAATCAGAGCAGTTCAAGGCCATATCTGGAAAAAGTAAGGTAAATGCGGCTAAGAAAACGTACAATCATATTATGGGACCAGGAGGATACCGCCTTTCGGAGCCTAAGTGGCAGAAGATGGAGGACGACCTGAGGCAGCGAGGAATTCCTCTAGGTACAGAGGGATGGGACCCAAGGGCCAAAAGGTAGTGGTACGGGCATGGCGGATCGCTAGACCCGGTGACAGGGGAGTGTGTTCACCGATGATACGTCTCCAACGTATCGATAATTTCTTATGTTCCATGCTTGTTTTATGACAATACCTACATGTTTTATACATACTTTATGTCATACTAGAACATGAATGCGCGCGTTGCTGCGCCCGTCCCATCTTATTGAAAGGACACTATTAATATTTAAGATATCCAAACGAAATGAACGAGAAAAAATAACGGTTTCCAGTGAACTTATTGTTCAGAGTTTAGTTTTAGGTATAGGATTGTGTAATCTGTAAGCATATGATTCCTCAAATTGCAACCTAAGATATTCAGGGGTGAGCTGACAGGATTTTTTATTACCATGACATCCAGAATAATTAGGGATAAGTTTGAGGCTTAAGGCATGCAAATGTGAAATATGTATAGTGTAAATATTAATAAAAAGTTGATCATGAATTAAGCGCCCCAGTACAAGCAAGGGGATGGTATAATTTTCTCTCCAACCGTTTTCGCATAGCAGCTCTAGGAACTGCAAATTTCTTCATAACCTTTGTGCTATGCTTCACATGTGATTTCGAGACAGCTTGAAGAGAGTCCTGGAAGCAAGTTCAGCTGGTCACACACAGTACACCAGCCAAGCTAACAGTAAATCTTCAGGGAGAAAGTATAAATAAAGGGTATTCTCAAAATTATCCAAGAAATGCTCCTTGAATTTTGGGCTCCTTTAGAATCTTTGGAAAGCTCCAAAAACGGACAAACTTTGTGAGTCATGTATAAATATCAATATGGAAAGGTATATAGCATATGAATTATTTATGTCAAGAAGCAATTCCTTCCTGAAAAATTAACCAAGAATCTACAGTTCTGAGAACAGTTGAAAGAATGCTGCCATGCAAGACTCTCTTAAATCTGAAGTATCAACAAGCAAGAGAGCAACTGGTATCCAATGTTCTCATAGGACGTTATAATAAGGTTTATGTAGAGTTTCCAGAAGCTATTAACTCAAATAGTACAACCAACCATGTTGTTTTATTTTATTTTTCTAACAGAAGGGAACCAGTATAGAAAGTATTTTTGAGAGCACTCTTACATTTGACACAGTACATAAATTGCTTTCGTGAGGCAACGCTTCAGATTGTCCATAAACTTCACCCTCCAGCTCATCCTTCACTCATCACTCATCTCACTGTAGAAGGTGATAAGTCAATAAGCAGCGAACAAGTTCGACATACTGGAACAAAAAAGTAGATGCTTCTACTAACAAAATTGCACATTACATAAAAGATATTTTACACGGACCTTTTCTAAAACAAGAAGAACCCAAACAAGAAAATGAACTGACATACACAATTTTGTAAACTGAATGGATGTAGATCTGTTCTCCCTTACCTGTTCTTCGGTAGGGTGTTGAGTCCAATTGTATCAATGCTTCCTCATGCATCTCCACTCTCCAGTGATGCATCGTCACACCTCAAACCTCCAGATTTATTCCCCTTCTACAAATTTGTCTGCGATAAAAAAAAATTGAACAGCTGGCGGACAGTAGAGAAGAAATTCAAAGAAAACAATAACAATGGACCTGTAAGAAGTAAAATTTGCATAAATGACTGTACTTGTCAGCAGCCATGGTAGCAAAGGAAGGTCAATAACTTTCCGTGAGCACTGAGCAGCCCCTGAATAAAATACCAAAGGAACAAGCACATCAATCCTTGAAACAAATACCAGCAAGTCATGTGGCTACCTGGGAGTCCATTAAATTGTAGAGGAGGATGGCAGGCAAAAAGATAATAAATCCTGAGAAAGGAACACTCTGACGAACAATGGGAGCCGGGGGGGCTGAAGCCGACGCCAAAACGGAAGGGGTAAAGAAATAGGATACAGATCAAATAGAGAAAAAAAATAAACCTGAACTTCATTTTCCTCAAACAGGGCTACATCCCGCATCCTCGCCATGACCCTCCTACCATGCACCAGACAGAGCCAAGTTACAAAGAGAGTGACCGCTCAAAGATGAGGCGAAACGCTAGGGTAAGAACTTAACTGATCTATCTGAACACGATTCGATCTGGACTCATACGCCGTAAAGGGTGATACGCCGGCGGTCTCTTCAGAATCCTCCTTTTGCACCAGGCGACCCACTTCGTCCTGTTGCGTCAGAGATGGTGACGCCCGTTGACGATGCCACCGCCATGGCTGCCTCCTCCATGTCGCTGATGCCATAGCTCTCTCGCCTGCCGCCGCCAAATCCATGACTCATGTATAATCACCCAAAAAAAAGCAGGGGTTAGCACCACTGCTGTTTTGAGGAAATATAAGATGAGTTCAAACCGGGTGAATTAACATGGAGTATATGAAGTACCGGCTGGAAAGAGGAGGCAAAAAGATAGTAACGCTGCACTTAATTGCGTGATAATGGTGGCGGCACCGCGCCGCCCCGGGCCTCTCTTTGGGACCGCTATGCCTTCCGTTTTTTTGAGGGATACTGTTCTGTCTTCCTGAATGGACGCTTGCAAGAAAAGTTAACAAGCAGGAACTGGGCTGACAAACCGTATAGGCCATCAAAAAAGGCGTCCAAGTCATGTGGGTTTGGCCCAGTTAACTGCAAGGTGTCCAAGTCAGTTTCGGGAGCAGCGGCCCAGCTACGTTGGTAGGACCGTATGGTAGCTGGACAGTCAAAAATAAGCAACGACGTTCAGCATGACGGGTGGATGATCTTGGACGTTCAAGACCACTATCCAACGGCTAAGAACGTCAAATCGCTGAGAAAGGGTCCTGGTTGTTCCATTTTACTGTTACTTAATTTATGCATTTTCCGGCACTAACCTATTAACAAGATGCCGAAGAGCCAGTTGCTGTTTTCTGCTGTTTTTGGTTTTAAGAAATCCTAGTAAGAAAATATTCTCAGAATTGGACGAAATCAACGCCCAGGATCTTATTTTTCCACGAAGCTTCTAGAACACCGGAGGAGATACGAAGTGGGGCGACGAGGCGGCCACACAACAGGGCGGCGCGGCCCTAGCGTGTGGGCCCCTCGTGGCGCCCCTGACCTACCCTTCCGCCTACATAAGCCTTCGTCGATAATAGTTCCAGTACCGAGAGCCACGATACGGAAAACCTTCCAGAGACGCCGCCGCCGCCAATCCCATCTCGGGGGATTCAGGAGATCGCCTCCGGCACCCTGCCGGAGAGGGGAATCATCTCCCGGAGGACTCTTCACCGCCATGGTCGCCTCCGGAGTGATGTGTGAGTAGTTCACACCTGGACTATGGGTCCATAGCAGTAGCTAGATGGTTGTCTTCTCCTAATTGTGCTATCATTGTTGGATCTTGTGAGCTGCCTAACATGATCAAGATCATCTATCTGTAATGCTACATGTTGCGTTTGTTGGGATCCGATGAATAATGAATGCTATGATATGTTGATTATCAATCTATCATCTATGTGTTGTTTATGATCTTGCATGCTCTCCGTTGCTAGTAGAGGCTCTGGCCAAGTTTTTACTTGTAACTCCAAGAGGGAGTATTTATGCTCGATAGTGGGTTTGATACGTCTCCAACGTATCGATAATTTCTTGTGTTCCATGCCACATTATTGATGTTATCTACATGTTTTATGCACACTTTATGTCATATTCGTGCATTTTCTGGAACTAACCTATTAACAAGATGCCGAAGTGCCGATTCTTCGTTTTCTCGCTGTTTTTGGTTTCAGAAATCCTAGTAAAGAAATATTCTCGGAATTGGACGAAATAAAAGCCCAGAGGCCTATTTTCTCACGAAGCTTCCAGAAGTCCGAAGGAGAGACGAAGAGGGGCCACAGGGGCGCCAAACCCTAGGGCGGCGCGGCCCCCCCCCTTGGCCGCGCCGGCCCGTGGTGTGGGCCCCCGTGCCGCCTCTTGACCTGCCCTTCCGCCTACAAATAGCCTCCGTGACGAAACCCCCGGTACCGAGAGCCACGATACGGAAAACATTACCGAGACGCCGTCGCCGCCGATCCCATCTCGGGGGATCCTGGAGATCGCCTCCGGCACCCTGCCGGAGAGGGGAATCATCTCCCGGAGGACTCTACACCGCCATGGTCGCCTCCGGAGTGATGAGTGAGTAGTCTACCCCTGGACTATGGGTCCATAGCAGTAGCTAGATGGTTGTCTTCTCCCCATTGTGCTATCATTGTCGGATCTTGTGAGCTGCCTATCATGATCAAGATCATCTATATGTAATTCTATATGTTGCGTTTGTTGGGATCCGATGAATAGAGAATACTTGTTATGTTGATTATCAAAGTTATGCTTATGTGTTGTTTATGATCTTGCATGCTCTCCGTTATTAGTAGATGCTCTGGCCAAGTAGATGCTTTTAACTCCAAGAGGGAGTACTTATGCTCGATAGTGGGTTCATGCCTGCATTGACACTTGGGACAGGTGACGAAAGTTCTAAGGTTGTGTTGTGCTTGTTGCCACTAGGGATAAAACATTGATGCTATGTCTAAGGATGTAGTTGTTGATTACATTACGCACCATACTTAATGCAATTGTCCGTTGCTTTGCAACTTAATACTGGAGGGGGTTCGGATGATAACCTCGAAGGTGGACTTTTTAGGCATAGATGCGGTTGGATGGCGGTCTATGTACTTTGTCGTAATGCCCAATTAAATCTCACTATACTCATCATGATATGTATGTGCATGGTCATGCTCTCTTTATTTGTCAATTGCCCAACTGTAATTTGTTCACCCAACATGCTTGTTCGTCTTATGGGAGAGACACCTCTAGTGAACTGTGGACCCCGGTCCAATTCTCTTTACTTGAAATACAATCTACTGCAATACTTGTTCTACTCGTTTTCTCTGCAAACAATCATCTTCCACACAATACGGTTAATCCTTTGTTACAGCAAGCCGGTGAGATTGACAACCTCACTTCGTTTCGTTGGGGCAAAGTAGTTTGGTTGTGTTGTGCAGGTTCCACGTTGGCGCCGGAATCTCTGGTGTTGCGCCGCACTACATCTCGCCGCCATCAACCTTCAACGTGCTTCTTGGCTCCTCCTGGTTCGATAAACCTTGGTTTCTTTCTGAGGGAAAACTTGCTGCTGTGCTCATCATACCTTCCTCTTGGGGTTGCCCAACGAACGTGTGAAATACACGCCATCAAGCATATTTTCACGGCGCCGTTGCCGGGGAGATCAAGACACGCTGCAAGGGGAGTCTCCACTTCTCAATCTCTTTACTTTGTTTTTGTCTTGCTTTATTTTATTTACTACTTTGTTTGCTGCACTTATATCAAAATACAAAAAAATTAGTTGCTAGTTTTACTTTATTTGCTATCTTGTTTGCTATATTGAAAACACAAAAAAAATTAGTTACTAGCATTTACTTTACTTAATATCATGCATGTTTTTATTACACTAGTTTGGCATAATGTACAAGAGTGAGCTTCTTATTCTATTTCCTGATTTAAAACATGGATTGTTTGATGCGAAAATTAAAAAACCTATGGAATCTTATTTGCATGCTGGTAGTAATATTAGTATGAACGCTTTGAACACCATTGTTGATAATAATGTAGAAAGTTCTAAGCTTGGGGAAGCTGGTTTTCATGATCTTTTTAGTCCCCCAAGCATTGAGGAGAAAATTTCCTTTGATGATACTTTGCCTCCTATTTATGATAATAATGATAGTGGTCTTTTGGTGCCACCTACTATGGAGAGTAAATTTTGTTGTGATTATACTATGCCTCCTACACTTGATGAGAATAATAATGATAGCTACTTTGTTGAATTTGCTCCCACTACAACTAATAAAATTGATTATGCTTATGTGGAGAGTAATAATTTTATGCATGAGACTCATGATAAGAATGCTTTATGTGATAGTTATATTGTTGAGTTTGCTCATGTCGCTACTGAAAGTTATTATGAGAGAGGAAAATATGGTTGTGGAAATTTTCATGTTACTAAAACACCTCTCTATGTGCTGAAATTTTTGAAGCTATACTTGTTTTATCTTTCTATGCTTGTTACTTTGCTCCTCATGAACTTGTTTATTTACAAGATTCCTATGCATAGGAAGCATGTTAGACTTAAATATGTTTTAAATTTGCCTCTTGATGCTCTCTTTTGCTTTACATACTATCTTTTGCGAGTGCATTATTAAAACTGCTGAGCCCATCTTAACGGCTATAAAGAAAGAACTTCTTGGGAGATAACCCATGTTTTTACCTACAGTACTTTGTTTTTATTTTGTGTCTTGGAAGTTGTTTACTACTGTAGCAACCTCTCCTTATCTTAGTTTTGAGTTTTGTTGTGCCAAGTTAAGCCGTTGATAGAAAAGTAAGTACTAGATTTGGATTACTGCGCAGTTCCAGATTTCTTTGCTGTCACGAATCTGAGCCCACTGCCCTGCAGGAAGCTCAGAAAATTATGCCAATTTACGTGCATGATCCTCAGATATGTACGCAACTTTCATTCAATTTGAGCATTTTCATTTGAGCAAGTCTGGTGCCATTTTAAAATTCGTCAATACGAACTGTTCTGTTTTGACAGATTCTGCCTTTTATTTCGCATTGCCTCTTTCGCTATGTTGGATGAATTTCTTTGATCCACTAATGTCCAGTAGCATTATGCAATGTCCAGAAGTGTTAAGAATGATTGTGTCACCTCTGAATATGTCAATTTATATTGTGCACTAACCCTCTAATGAGTTGTTTCGAGTTTGGTGTGGAGGAAGTTTTCAAGGATCAAGAGAGGAGTATGATGCAACATGATCAAGGAGAGTGAAAGCTCTAAGCTTGGGGATGCACCCGGTGGTTCACCCCTGCATATATCAAGAAAACTCAAGCGTCTAAGCTTGGGGATGCCCAAGGCATCCCCTTCTTCATCAACAAATTATCAGGTTCCTCCCCTGAAACTACATTTTTATTCGGCCACATCTTATGTGCTTTTTCTTGGAGCGTCGTTTTGTTTTAGTTTTTGTTTTGTTTGAATAAAATGGATCCTAGCATTCACTTCATGGGAGAGATACACACTCCGCTGTAGCATATGGACAAATATGTCCTTGGTTTCTACTCATAGTATTCATGGCGAAGTTTCTCCTTCGTTAAATTGTTATATGGTTGGAATTGGAAAATGATACATGTAGTAATTGCTATAAATGTTTTGGGTAATGTGATACTTGGCAATTGTTGTGCTCATGTTTAAGCTCTTGCATCATATGCTTTGCACCCATTAATGAAGAAATACATAGAGCATGCTAAAATTTGGTTTGCATATTTGGTTTCTCTAAGGTCTAGATAATTTCTAGTTTTGAGTTTGAACAACAAGGAAGACGGTATAGAGTATTATAATGCTTTCAATATGTCTTTTATGTGAGTTTTGCTGTACTAGTTCATCCTTGTGTTTGCCTCAAATAACCTTGCTAGCCTAAACCTTGTATCGAGAGGGAATACTTCTCATGCATCCAAAATACTTGAGCCAACCACTATGCCATTTGTGTCCACCATACCTACCTACTACATGGTATTTTCCAGCCATTCCAAAGTAAATTGCTTGAGTGCTACCTTTAAAATTCCATCATTCACCTTTGCAATATATAGCTCATGGGACAAATAGCTTAAAAACTATTGTGATATTGAATATGTAATTATGCACTTTATCTCTTATTAAGTTGCTTGTTGTGCGATAACCATGTTTACTGGGGAACGCCATCAACTCGTTGTTGAATTTCATGTGAGTTGCTATGCATGTTCGTCTTGTCCGAAGTAAGGGCGATCTACACTGAGTTGAATGGTTTGAGCATGCATATTGTGAGAGAAGAACATTGGGCCGCTAACTAAAGCCATGTTCCATGGTGGAAGTTTCAGTTTTGGACAAACATCCTCAAATCTCTAATGAGAAAAGAATTAATTGTTGTTGAATGCTTAAAGCATTAAAAGAGGAGTCCATTATCTCGTTGTCTATGTTGTCCCGGTATGGATGTCTAAGTTGAGAATAATCAAAAGCGAGAAATCCAAATGCGAGCTTTCTCCTTAGACCTTTGTACGAGGCGGCATAGAGGTACCCCTTTGTGATACTTGGTTAAAGCATATGTATTGCGGTGATAATCCAGGTAGTCCAAGCTAATTAGGACAAGGTGCGAGCACTATTAGTACACTATGCATGAGGCTTGCAACTTATAAGATATAATTTACATGATGCATATGCTTTATTACTACCGTTGACAAAATTGTTTCATGTTTTCAAAATCAAAGCTCTAGCACAAATATAGCAATCGATGCTTTTCCTCTATGAGGACCATTCTTTTACTTTCAATGTTGAGTCAGTTCACCTATTTCTCTCCACCTCAAGAAGCAAACACTTGTGTGAACTGTGCATTGATTCTTACATACTTGCTTATTGCACTTATTATGTTACTCTATGTTGACAATATCCATGAGATATACATGTTACAAGTTGAAAGCAACCGCTGAAACTTAATCTTCTTTTGTGTTGCTTCAATACCTTTACTTTGAATTATTGCTTTATGAGTTAACTCTTATGCAAGACTTATTGATGCTTGTCTTGAAATGCTATTCATGAAAAGTCTTTGCTTTATGATTCACTTGTTTACTCATGTCATACACATTGTTTTGATCGCTGCATTCACTACATATGCTTTACAAATAGTATGATCAAGTTTATGATGGCATGTCACTCCGAAATTATCTTTGTTATCGTTTTACTCGCTCGGGACGAGCGAGAACTAAGCTTGGGGATGCTGATACGTCTCCAACGTATCGATAATTTCTTGTGTTCCATGCCACATTATTGATGTTATCTACATGTTTTATGCACACTTTATGTCATATTCGTGCATTTTCCGGAACTAACCTATTAACAAGATGCCGAAGTGCCGATTCTGTTGTTTTCTGCTGTTTTTGGTTTCAGAAATCCTAGTAAAGAAATATTCTCGGAATTGGACGAAATAAAAGCCCATAGGCCTATTTTCTCACGAAGCTTCCAGAAGTCCGAAGGAGAGACGAAGAGGGGCCACAGGGGCGCCAAACCTTAGGGCGGCGCGGCCCCCCCCTTGGCCGCGCCGGCCTGTGGTGTGGGCCCCCTGTGCCGCCTCTTGACCTGCCCTTCCGCCTACAAATAGCCTCCGTGACGAAACCCCCGATGCCGAGAGCCACGATACGGAAAACATTGCGAGACGCCGTCGCCGCCGATCCCATCTCGGGGGATCCTGGAGATCGCCTCCGGCACCCTGCCGGAGAGGGGAATCATCTCCCGGAGGACTCTACACCGCCATGGTCGCCTCCGGAGTGATGAGTGAGTAGTCTACCCCTGGACTATGGGTCCATAGCAGTAGCTAGATGGTTGTCTTCTCCCCATTGTGCTATCATTGTCGGATCTTGTGAGCTGCCTATCATGATCAAGATCATCTATATGTAATTCTATATGTTGCGTTTGTTGGGATCCGATGAATAGAGAATACTTGTTATGTTGATTATCAAAGTTATGCTTATGTGTTGTTTATGATCTTGCATGCTCTCCGTTATTAGTAGATGCTCTGGCCAAGTAGATGCTTTTAACTCCAAGAGGGAGTACTTATGCTCGATAGTGGGTTCATGCTCGCATTGACACCGGGACGATGACGAGAAAGTTCTAAGGTTGTGTTGTGCTTGTTGCCACTAGGGATAAAACATTGATGCTATGTCTAAGGATGTAGTTGTTGATTACATTACGCACCATACTTAATGCAATTGTCCGTTGCTTTGCAACTTAATACTGGAGGGGTTCGGATGATAACTTCGAAGGTGGACTTTTTAGGCATAGATGCGGTTGGATGGCGGTCTATGTACTTTGTCGTAATGCCCAATTAAATCTCACTATACTCATCATGATATGTATGTGCATGGTCATGCTCTCTTTATTTGTCAATTGCCCAACTGTAATTTGTTCACCCAACATGTTGTTCGTCTTATGGGAGAGACACCTCTAGTGAACTGTGGACCCCGGTCCAATTCTCTTTACTGAAATACAATCTACTGCAATACTTGTTCTACTGTTTTCTCTGCAAACAATCATCTTCCACACAATACGGTTAATCCTTTGTTACAGCAAGCCGGTGAGATTGACAACCTCACTGTTTCGTTGGGGCAAAGTAGTTTGGTTGTGTTGTGCGAGGTTCCACGTTGGCGCCGGAATCTCCGGTGTTGCGCCGCACTACATCTCGCCGCCATCAACCTTCAACGTGCTTCTTGGCTCCTCCTGGTTCGATAAACCTTGGTTTCTTTCTGAGGGAAAACTTGCTGCTGTGCTCATCATACCTTCCTCTTGGGGTTGCCCAACGAACGTGTGAAATACACGCCATCAGGGTTCATGCCTCCATTAAATCTGGGACAGTGACAGAAAGTTCTAAGGTTGTGGATGTGCTGTTGCCACTAGGGATAAAACATCAATGCTATGTATAAGTATGTATTTGTTGATTACATTACGCACCATACTTAATGCAATTGTCTGTTGTTTGCAACTTAATACTGGAGGGGGTTCGGATGATAACCCGAAGGTGGACTTTTTAGGCATAGATGCATGCTGGATAGCGGTCTATGTACTTTGTCGTAATGCCCAATTAAATCTCACACTACTCATCATAACATGTATGTGCATTGTCATGCCATCTTTATTTGTCAATTGCCCAACTGTAATTTATTCACCCAACATGCTATTTATCTTATGGGAGAGACACCACTAGTGAATTATGGACCCCGGTCCATTCTTTACATCGAATACAATCTACTGCAATACTCGTTCTACTGTTCTCTGCAAACATCATCATCCACACTATACGTCTAATCCTTTGTTATAGCAAGCCGGTGAGATTGACAACCTCACTGTCACGTTGGGGCAAAGTAATTTGGTTGTGTTGTGCAGGTTCCACGTTGGCGCCGGAATCCCTGGTGTTGCGCCGCACTACACTTCGACGCCATCAACCTTCAACGTGCTTCTTGGCTCCTACTGGTTCGATAAACCTTGGTTTCTTACTGAGGGAAACTTGCCGCTGTACGCATCACACCTTCCTCTTGGGGTTTCCAACGGACGCGTGTTGTACGCGTAACAAGCATCAAATTTCTAGCGCCGTTGCCGGGGAGATCAAGACACGCTGCAAGGGGAGTCTCCACTTCCAATCTCTTTACTTTGTTTTTGTCTTGCTTTATTTTATTTACTACTTTGTTTGCTGCATTATATCAAAACACAAAAAAATTAGTTGCTAGCTTTACTTTATTTACTGTCTTGTTTGCAATCTCCATATTAAAAACACACAAAAATTAGTTATTAGCATTTACCTTATTTTTGTTACCATGACTAGTCTTGTAGTTGTTACTCTATCACCCGAGGAATCGATCTTCACTTTTAAACAAAGGGGTGAAGAGGGTTTTAAAGAAGCTTGTCTAGAATTTTTGATTCTTATAATAAAACTGAACCTAAACTGACACTATGTTTGCTTCTTAGTAATTTTTATTTTGGGCTTATTCTTCGCTATAGATATGCCTTAGATGCTGTAGTGGGAGGAGATTTCCTTCACTGTGATGGGGATCAAGCTTTTAATGCCATAAAAAAATTGGTTGCATCATCTAGTTCCACTAATAATTATGTTCCATCCCTTGTTAGTGTTTATAATAGATTGAATACTCTTGAGACACATGTATCTTGCTTGAAAGAAGGGTATGGTCGGATTCGTGAGCATTTTGATTATGTTCCTATAAACTCTGAACCATCAATGTGGGACCCCACTATTAAAGTTACTATTGATGGTAAAATTTTTGATGCTCGTTGCGATATTATGACTAAATTTTGCCTTATGCCTGAAAGTATTTATAAATCTTTGACACTCTGGGGACTTACCGAAGGAGGAGAAGGAATAACTCTCACTGATAACTCTGTTATAATTCCCAAGGGAATAGCTGAAGGAGTATTCACAAACCTTCTTGGAAAAACGGTATCCACTGATTATCTCGTTATTGAATGTGTAGGTACAGGACAAATCACACTTGGAAGATCCCTGCTGAAGCTCTTCGGAGTAACCATAGATGTGGAAAAAGGCACTCTAAATTCCTCCATACCTGGATGCCATCATATATTCCCTAAACCAAAGAGTAAGAAGGGTAAGCGCAGAGCCTCTGGTAAGAATGCCAATGCTTCATTTCTTGATAATACTTGATACACACTTTCTGCGCCTAGCTGAAAGGCGTTAAAGAAAAGCGCTTATGGGAGACAACCCATGATTTTACTACAGCACTTTTGTTTTATATTTGAGTTTTGGAAGTTGTTACTACTGTAGCAACCTCTCCTTATCTTAATTTTGTTGCATTATTGTGCCAAGTAAAGTCTTTGATAGTAAGGTTCATACTAGATTTGGATTACTGCGCAGAAATAGATTTCTTGCTGTCACGAATTTGGGTTGAATTCTCTGTAGGTAACTCAGAAAATTCTGCCAATTTACGTGAGTGATCCTCAGATATGTACGTAACTTTCATTAAATTTGAGCATTTTCATCTGAGCAAGTATGGTGTCTCTTAAAAATTTGTCTTTACGGACTGTTCTGTTTTGACAGATTCTGCCTTTTATTTCACATTGTCTGTTTTGCTATGTTTGATGGATTTCTTTGTTCCATTAACTTTCAGTAGCTTTGTGCAATGTCCAGAAGTGTTAAGAATGATTATGTCACCTCTGAACATGTGAATTTTGATTATTCACTAACCCTCTAATGAGTTGTTTTGAGTTTGGTGTGGAGGAAGTTTTCAAGGATCAAGAGAGGAGGATGATACAATATGATCAAGGAGAGTGAAAGCTCTAAGCTTGGGGATGCCCCGGTGGTTCATCCCTGCATATTTCAAGAAGACTCAAGCATCTAAGCTTGGGGATGCCCAAGGCATCCCCTTCTTCATCGACAACATTATCAGGTTCCTCTAGTGAAACTATATTTTTATTCCATCACATCTTATGTGCTTTACTTGGAGCGTCTGTATGTTTTTGTTTTGTTTTGTTTGAATAAAGTTGGATCCTAGCATCCATTGTGTGGGAGAGAGACACGCTCCGCTGTTGCATATGTACAAATATGTCCTTAGGCCTTACTCATAATGTTCATGGCGAAGGTTGAACTGCTTCGTTAATTGTTATATGGTTGGAAACGGGAAATGCTACATGTGGTAATTGGTAGAATGTCTTGAATAATTTGATACTTGGCAATTGTTGTGCTCATAAGGATCATGTTTAAGCTCTTGCATCATATACTTTGCACCTATTAGTGAAGAAATACATAGAGCTTGCTAAAATTTGGTTTGCATGATTGGTCTCTCTAAGGTCTAGATATTTTCTAGTAAGGGTTTGAACAACAAGGAGGACAGTGTAGAGTCTTATAATGCTTGCAATATGTTTTTATGTGAGTTTTGATGTACCGGTTCATACTTGTGTTTGTTTCAAATAACCTTGCTAGCCTAAGCCTTGTATTTAGAGGGATTACTTCTCGTGCATCCAAATCCTTGAGCCAAAAACTATACCATTTGTGTCCACCATACCTACCTACTACATGGTATTTATCCGCCATTCCAAAGTAAATTGCTTGAGTGCTACCTTTAAATTTCTATCCTCTATCTTTGCAATATATAGCTCATGGGACAAATAGCCTAAAAACTATTGTGGTATTGAATATGTACTTATGTATCTTATTTCTTATTAAGTTGCTTGTTGTGCGATAACCATGTTCCTGGGGACGCCATCAACTACCCTTTGTTGAATATCATGTGAGTTGCTATGCATGTTCGTCTTGTCCGAAGTAAGGGCGATTTACCATGAGTTGAATGGTTTGAGCATGCATATTGTTAGAGAAGAACATTGGGCCGCTAACTAAAGCCATGATCCATGGTGGAAGTTTCAGTTTTGGACAACAATCCTCAATCTCTTATGGGAATATTATTTGTTGTTGAATGCTTAAGCATTAAAGAGGAGTCCATTATCTGTTGTCTATGTTGTCCCAGTATGGATGTCTAAGTTGAGAATAATCAAAAGCGAGAAATCCAATGCGAGCTTTCTCCTTAGACCTTTGTACAGGCGGCATAGAGGTACCCCTTTGTGATACTTGGTTAAAACATATGTATTGCGGTGATAATCCGGGTAATCCGAGCTAATTAGGACAAGGTGCGGGCACTATTGGTATACTATGCATGAGGCTTGCAACTTGTAGGATATAATTTACATAACACATATGCTTTATTACTACCGTTGACAAAATTGTTTCTTGTTTTCAAAATAAAAGCTCTAGCACAAATATAGCAATCGATGCTTCCCTCTGCGAAGGGCCATTCTTCTACTTTTATGTTGAGTCAGTTTACCTATTTCCTCCCATCTCAAGAAGCAAACACTTGTGTTAACTATGCATTGATTCTTACATACTTGCATATTTGCATTCATCATATTACTTTACATTGACAACTATCCATGAGATATATATGTTACAAGTTGAAAGCAACCGCTGAAACTTAATCTTCCTTTGTGTTGTTTCAACGCCTTTACTTTGAATTTGTTGCTTTATGAGTTAACTCTTATGCAAGACTTATTGATGCTTGTCTTGAAAGTACTATTCATGAAAAGTCTTTGCTATATGATTCAATTGTTTAACCATTGTCTTTACCATTGCTTTGGATCGCTGCATTCATTACATGTGCTTACAATAGTATTGATCAAGATTATGATGGCATGTCACTTCAGAAATTATCTTTGTTATCGTTTACCTACTCGGGACGAGTAGGAACTAAGCTTAGGGATGCTGA